>NW_011912586.1:0-1373 GCF_000151845.1 Pteropus vampyrus | reverse complement strand
AGAAAGAAAGAAGATCTAAATTGAAAAAGGAGAAGATGGTTGTCATCTTCAGATAACATGGTTTCATATATATATAAAGATTTCACACATACACACACACACACACAAAAAAAACCTATTAGAATTATAAAATGAATTCAGGGAAGTAGCAGAATGTAAAATAAATATTCAGAAATTGGCTGTATTTTATACACCAAGAACAAACTATCAGAAAGAAAATTAAGAAATGATCCCATTTATAATTGCATCAAAAAATAAAATAAATAGGAATAAATTTAATCAAGGAGGTAAAAGATCTGTACTTGAAAAATTATAAGCGACTGAAAAAAGAAACTGAAGAAGATACAAACAAATGAAAGCATGGATAAGAAGACTTAATGTTATTAAAGTGTCCATACTACCCAAAGCTATATAGAGTCAATGTAATCCCTATCAAAATACCAATGTCATTTTTCACAGAACTAGAACAAATAATCCTAAAATTTACATGGAACCACAAGAGACCCCAAATAACCAAAACAATCTTAAGAAAGAAAAACAAAGTTAGAGGTATCATGCTACATGATATCAAACTATACTTTAAGTCTTTAGTAATCAAAACAGCATGGTACTGGCATAAAAATAGATACATAGGCCAATAGAACAGAATAGAGAGCCCAGAAATAAGCCCATGTCTATATGGTCAATTAACCTATGTCAAAGGAGGCAAAAATATACAATAAGGTAAAGACAGTCTCTTCAATAAATGATGCTGGAAAAACTGTACAGATACATGCAAAAAATAAAATTAGACCACTCTCTTATTCCACATATAAGAATAAACTTGAAATGAATTAAAGATTTAAATGTAAGAACCTAAACCAAAAAAAAAATGCCAAAAAAATAGACGATAAATTCTCTGACATTGCTCTTAGTCATATATATATATATTTGGATATATCTCCTTGAGCAAGGGAAACCCCTTAAAATAAATAAAGAAACAAACGGGACTATATCAAACTCACAAGTTTTTGTATAGCGAAAGAAACCATCAACAAAGTGAAATGACAACCTACTAAACAGAAGAAGATATTTGTCAATGATGCATCTGATAAGAGGTTAATATACAAAATATATAAAGAACTCATACAACTTAATGCTAAAAAGATAATCCAATGAAAAAATGGGCAGAGAACCTGTGTAAGCTTTTCTCCAAAGAGGACATGCATATGGCCAAAAGACATATGAAAAGATGTTTAACATCCCTAATCATCAGAGAAATGCAAATTAAAACCACAATGAGATATCATCTCACAACTGTCAGAATGAGTATCAACAAATCAACAAACAACATGTGCTGGCGAGGATGCGGAGAAAAGGGAACCTTCATGCAC
>NW_011912585.1:0-2105 GCF_000151845.1 Pteropus vampyrus | reverse complement strand
GTTTTATAACAGCCAGGTGTCAAATGACCTCACTTGCCAATCACCTAGGAATGCTTTTGGAACCACTCATCATGGTCCAAATATAGTAGACATTCCCACTTCTGGGTCCTCTTTCTGTGGTTCTTCTGTGGCCCCTTTGTGTTAGTTACAGCGCTGGGACCAGGTGCCTCCTTGGGGCATGCTTTGTCTTTCTCCATATGCCTTTTGGGGCATGCTTTGCCTAAAATATACTTTTAATAACTCTTTTCTAAATCTCAATGACCTGTGATTCTTCACTGTGTCAACTGAGGAAGAACCAAGGAAAATGCTAACCACACTTCTGCGCTGCCATTACCCGTCTCCCTTCCCTTGCCATTGGGGGGCACTGAACTCTGACAGGCCTGATGGTAACAGTGTACTATGTTCCATCTGTTTTTAACAACTTCAAGGTTATAGGGCAAAAGTCTTTTTATCAGAACTCTTGGTTTCACTAGCCAATTAATTCATCAAGTTTTCACTGAGCACTTTCCATGTGCAAAATACCACGCTAGGAATGGTAAAACAGTAGTAAACAAGTCGGACATATTTCCTACCTTCAGAAAGCTTACCAACTAGTGGGAAAGACAATTAAGCACACATTTACATAATAAGTATTAAGTCCCAATAGAAGTACAACATGTTATGGGGACACATAGAAGGGACATCTTACCTAGAGAGTTCCAGCGCTGCTTTTCAGAAGAAAAGTACTTTAAGTATAAACCATGATACTGGATTTAGCTAGAAAAGGGGTGGTATTCATTACAAGGTGGAAAACATGTACAAAGATGACAGTGACTTTAGGGAACTAAAAGAAGTTTGATATGGCTAAAAAATAAAACGCAAGGCAGACAGCAGAGAGAGATGACTCTGCAGAAGTAGAAAGAAAGAAGGCATGGAAAGTCTGATGGGCCAATTTATCTTGAAGGCCACGGGAAGCCACTGTGGAAATTTTAAGTATAGAGGGATATAATATTTATGCTTCAGAAACACCAGAGGCTGTGTAGAGGTAGAGAAAATAACTTTCCTCCTACCTTCTACTAAGTTCTTCTAGCTGGGCTAAGAATCAAATTAACTTGAGACAGATTAACAGGAGAAAATGTCCAAAATTTATACAGATGTGCATGTGGGGGTGTCATAGGAATATGAGACCAGAAAAGGCATTAGGCAATTGAGGTTTATGTGCCATTTTGGACAAAGGAAAAGGGGGGCGGGGATAGGGATCTGGAGTTTCAAAGGAAAAGTAGGCAATTCACAGGTAGCTGAGAAAGAGTAAACAGGAGGTAAATTCTTGTTGGGCCACCCAGAAACAATGGGATACAGAAGGAAGTTCAACAAACAGGCTTTGCTAGATTTCTCCTGGTCTGCCACATTTAGTTTATATTATGATGCTAACGTAATTGTCCCTTTCCCTTAAATAAGCTTTTCTATCTGAATTCTTTTAGGAAAGTAAAGGGGAGAAGGTCAAAGGTTCTACCTGAGTCTTAAGTTTCTTAATAACTTGCTTAAAATCGCCATCCTGAAAGGCATATTTTGGGGTGGCAAAACCTTGGTTCTCCCTCAGCTGCACTTTGGAAAACAGACTAGAGGGAAGCAATACTAGGGGCAAGGTCCAGTGACAAGGCTATTGAAGTGACCCCAGCACTGGGTCACACCGTTGAGAACAGGAATGAACAAATTAAGGAAATTTGTAAGCCACAGAGTCAAAGGAGAGGCAACAGTCAACTAAGGGTGAGTCCAATACAGCTCCCTTCCCAAGTCCAGTTTTCTCCTTTTTGCCTCCTCATTATCCCAAACTAGGATCATGGAAGTTCACTCTAACTGGGAATCTTAAGGTTAATGTAAGCATCTGCAGGAGTGGCGATGTTTTTGGAGAACTTTTTTGTATCTCATTTTGCAAAGACAAAGAAATAATAACTTCTTGATCTATACAGTAGGATGTGTCAAGCCTTAGCTTAATTATCAAATAATTTCTTTTATAAAAAGACGCTCATATTTGATTGAACTCTGAGTATTAAATTATGAAAGATATTCACAGTTAGGTTAAGATAATGCTTCTAAAAACAGCAATGCGCTACTAATAACTCTTC
>NW_011912584.1:0-1832 GCF_000151845.1 Pteropus vampyrus | reverse complement strand
GGGGGAAAAAAAAACAATTTAATATGTGCATTTGGGAGATTATAAATGATGATATGCCCAGAAATGCTGAACCAGCCAACTCTTTATACTTTTTAGACAAAGAAACCACAAATTTATAAAGAAATGATGGGGCAATGACATTTTAAGTTTGGGTGCTCGTTAATGAGGAATCTAAACAAAGTTTGGGCTTGGGTAGTAAATTAGTAAAGTAGTAACAAAGTTTATTTATGTGAGTTTTTTGTCAATGAATTTCCTACTCTAGCAGTTAAGGTGTCTTTCTTATAGTCTGCATCAAGGAGGACACCTTTCGCAGGGGAGAATTATTTCTTGCATTCAAGGAAACAAGAGGTCAACATGCCCTTCTTGCACAGACTACTTGTCAAGTAACTTTAATTCAAAGTAATCAATATGTTGTTGCCGGATATTTTGGGGCAGCTTGCTCTGGGCCCTGACAGAATCATACAGTATATAACCTTTTCAGCTTGGCTTCTTCCACTTAGTAATATGCATTTGAGTTTCTTATATATCTTTTTATACCCTGATAGCTCATTTCTTTTTAGTACTGAAAACTATTCCATTGTCTGTATATACCACAGTTTATCCATTTACCTCCTGAAGGACATCTTGTTTGTTTCCAGTTACAAGTAAAGCTGCTGTAAACAGGTTTTTGTGCGGTCATAAGTTTTAAATTCATTTTGGTAAATATCAAAGAGCAAAATTGCTGGATGGTATGATGAGAATATTTTAGTTTTGTAAGAAACTGTCAAACTGTCTTTCAAAGTGGCCGTACCATTTTGTATCAGCCATGAACGAGAATTCCTGTTCCTCCACATCATTGCTAGCCCTTGGTTTTGTCAGTGCTTTAGATTTGCATCATTCTAATAGGTGTGTAGTGTTATTTCATTATTGTTCAATTTGCAATTCCCTAGTCTTTTCATAAGATCTTTTTATCTGTACTTTTTATCTGTATTATTTTCTTTAGTGAGGTGGCTGTTCAGGACTTTTGCTCATTTGTAAATTGTGTTGTTCATTTTCTTATTGCTGAGTTTTAAGAATTCTTTTACATTTGGATAACAGTCCTTTATCTGATATGTCTTTTGCAAATATTTTCTCTGTTTGTGGCTTGTCTTCTCCTTCTGTTGACCAGAACTCCCTTTTTTCCCCCTGTGGAAATACTAGCTATACCTTTAAGGTGATTTGTCACATATTATTTATTTTATCAAACTTTAAAGAGATTTGTAATTTCAGATGAGCAAAAATTTACTATAAGACTTTAAACACAGAATTGATCCATTTTTTTTTGTCAGATGAATTTATATGCTAACTTGACTTTTTGTAATATATGTTCTAAGTTTATTTTAGACATATTCATTGACTAGAATTAGGCTTTAATAGATATTTTATAAAATACTCATCATTTCTTTAATGCAGAAATTTGTCAGATAAATTAATCTTCATACTTAAAGTTTCATATTTTAGATAAGCAGTGGTAAAACACATAATATATGCTCAGGGTGTTCCAAGTATTTTGTATGTATTATTTCAGTCAATCTTCAAAATCTTATGAGATAGGGACTATTATTATTATCCCCATTTTATAGATGAGGTAATGAGGTAAAGAGACAGTAACTTTCTGAAGGTCATATGACTCATTCATGGGTGGTGGAAATAGTGTTCAAACCCAAGCAATATAGTCCAGGAACCTGGGATTATCTATTATCTCCTACTACTGTAAGTCATTTTCCTCCTCCCTGAAATGTTAAAATTCATAATATCTCTTGGTTGGTAGTATTTCCTTCAGTTTGCTATCATGTAAATTAATCTATTTTTTT
>NW_011912583.1:0-2512 GCF_000151845.1 Pteropus vampyrus | reverse complement strand
ATAAATTCTAACTTCAAGTGACATAGTTTCTAAAATTTGAATTTTAATGTTGTAATATTATAACATTTTAATATGTAATATTGTAATTTCCTTATGATATAAGGAAAACAAAAGCATTAATTTTTTTTTCTGTGGGAAGACTACCCTCTTGTGGCATCAATTGGAACTACAATTATCTATTCTTTTTGGGTCTGAATTCCTACAATGGAACTTGGAATAGATAAATTTAAGAGCTAAAAATCGCCTTAACAATATTCTTATAAATTCTTCTAATCTAAGAATGTAGCCTTATTTTGTAGATATTAAACCTGAGTCCTTGGTGTTGAGTAATAATAGATTACAAACATCTTCTTTGAGATTTATAGCTTTTAAAAATGAAACACTAATTAATCAATATTTGAAGTTGTACATCATCTTCGCTAACATATTAGATCAATAATTAACTCAGTTTAAAAGCCATAAACTTATTTTACATGAAATTGTGCAATTCATGCTTCACATTACCAGCCTTAACACTACAAAAAACAAAAACCCTCGATATTAGCTATTATTCATTCCAGCTATTAACTGTTCACAATGTCACAAATTAAACCACAGATTTTATGAAATACAAAAATATCACATAAAGTCAGATATTTCTCTGTTCAAATCTAGTAATATTTAGAATATTTGTCAAATAACTGTTAGCTTCTTATCACTAAATGGAGAATGGATAGATAATAGCTAAGCCAGTGTAAGTGGTTAAGGAAATTCTCAGTATCAATTTAACTTTGTTACAGATTTGAAATTTTGAGGTAGCTGGGACGAATTTACCTGATGTCAATCTTTGCATTGACAAAGGAAAAATACTGTGGTCTTGTCATCAGTTCAGGACTATAGACAAGGGATAGTCCTACAGCAATAGGACTATGTACCCAAACTCTAGCCACAGTGATGTTTGTGGCTTCCGGGGGTGTTCCTTGCTTCTTGAGAGAATAATATCTGCATGCATTCACACTATGTAGTAAAATAACAGTAAAAATTGTAAAGACAGGATGAAGGGTACACATGGACTGCCTTTGAGTGCAAAAGGATGTTCCGAAATTTTATTCCTATTCTCATTTACGTGGTAGATTAGATTGTTGTTCAGAAATATCCACACAACCCCCTCACCTACATAGGAGTGGACTTACATGATCCTGGACACCGAGCTCAAGAATGTGACTTTGAGTCTACAGCCATGCCACCCTGAACAAGACCGATCCCGTCTGATCTCGGAAGCTAAGCAGGGTTGGGCCTGGTTAGAACTTGGATGGGAGACTACCTAGGAAGACCAGGTGCTGTAGAAGTAAAAAAAATAAATAAAAAATAATGGGTTGTAAACTGACAAAGTCCTTGCAAGGGTTGCCTCACCTAAAAAAAAAAGAATGTGACTTTGGACAACTGTATGTCACTATACATAATTGAGCATAAGCTAGAAATGTGTTTGTGTTTGCTTACTCACTTGCTCCTATGCCATGATCATCCTAAGAACATGCTTAGCCTTGCCTGCTGGTCCCAGGAGGGTGAGAGGTATGTGGAGCAGAGCCCACCTCTTCTAACCAAGCCCAGCCTAAATCTGTTGGCTCATAACTGTCACAGATTTCTGAGTCACATGAAAGCATATTACTATGTGCCGCTGAGAGTTTGTGGCTTTTTTGTTACACTACACATTATGATCATGTTTGATACAGACTTCTTTCCTTCTCCACATGGAAAATATCTAATTGATTTATAGTCATATAGAGGCAGCATTTACATGATTTTCAATCAGTTCTCTTCTTCAGTTTCTTACGAAGCTCACTCTTTTGATCCTTGAAATCAAATAAATGTCACCTTCGTAGAGAGCAGTTCCTGTCTAGAGTATACTCTGTCTAGAGTATCTCTCACCAAATATTTTTTTATATAACCAACATACTTATTTCCTTCATAACAATATTAATTTTAATTTCAGTTTTCTTAATCATTAATTTATCCACAAGCCTCAATTAATATACACCCTGTAAAGGTAAAATTCTGTCTTTTTGTTTGCTGCTATATCTCCAGTTCCTATGTCACAGTATTTTCTCATTAAGTATTTTTGAATGAACAGATGAATGATTCAGATAGCCCATTAATATATTAATCAGTTCTATTAACTGATTTGATTAACTTCCACTTAGAGCATCACTTTAAAAAAAAATAAGTCCTCATTAGTTTTAGTTACCTCCATAACTGTCCTTTTATTTCACCCATGTGTCAATTGTTGAGAATCCAGTAGTTGAGTTGATAACAAATTTTTCTCAGTTGACTTGCAGCCCCATGCTCTGAATCGGGCATATATATACAAATATGCCCTTCTCTTCATTGTATTAAACAAACAAGGTGAGATCTCTCCTTAACATTTATGTCAAGTCTATATCCCTAAAATCAGAAATCCAAAACTATTCCCTTGCCAGTTGCTGGATATAAGTTGGGCTGAATATAGTAATTTTATTGTCTTAAGTTTTTAGGC
>NW_011912582.1:0-2796 GCF_000151845.1 Pteropus vampyrus | reverse complement strand
GCAAGAAAGTTAGGAAAAAAGCCCCACAGTGAAGACGCAGAAGGCCCAGCAGGACCTCCGGCCACGCGAGGCGGAGGTGGACAGGCCACCGTCAGGTTTCAGTGTGACCCTCTTGACAGCAGCATTTGTTATTTTGTTATTTCCTTTTTTTTTTTTCTTTTTATTTCCAAAGAGGAAGCATTCGTTCAGTGCGTGATGGTGACCGTTGAGGGGCCGGCACCGTAATAGGTGTTTAACTGAGCATTTACTCTGTGAAGGGGCTGCAGACGCATGATCCCCGTTTAATCCTCACATTTCTCTCTGGTAAGTTTCCCATGAGGAGATTAAGGTGCAGGGAGGTTAAGTTATGCCTCACGGTCACATACGCAGGCAGCAGTGGTGTAACTGGGACTTGAACCCAGGCTGCGCTAGGGCATTTGACCACGGGACTCCTGAAAAGTGTCCGATCGGCCCTCTCTCTCTAGAAACTTTGGCTTCTTTATTTAACAGACATTCCTCTCTGAATGGCAGGAAACCGCAGTCTCAGCCGTCGTAAACAATTCTGTTTATTTAGCGTGGGATATAAAGGGCAAGTGTTAAAATGCTTTAATGCCTCCGACCCCTGTTTGTATCTCCCCTGGCTAAGTGATTGCCATCTCGACATCAAAATTGACTTCTTCTCTCCAGCAGGGTCTCTGACCAATGGCAGAGGAGCCGGATTCTGCAGAGCAGTATGGAGGATGATGGCTTCCAGCCAGAGGTACCTGGCCCTAGGGAAATGGGCTGGATGCAGCCGGTACTGATAGGGTGGGGAGCCTCAGGGTGTCTCAGGATGCTGAAGGTTTTGGGGATCATTTTTGATGGGACACAAACCAGGCATTAAAAAAACATTAAATAATATAATGAGGAAGTTCCATTCCCTTTCGGTTCTCCTGGTGACCCCAAGGAGGGAATAGCAGTTGGATTCTCCCACGTGTCTTTAAGGCCTCTTGAATCTCTGCTAACATCCCCTTTTCTCAGTGGAGGGGACAGACCTAAGACTCAGAGCTTTGACAGGCAACAGCATCTCCCTGTGATTTCACACGGCTCTGTCCTTGCTTTTTATAACTACCTTCCCTGTCCCACAAGGAGAGTTCCCATTTCTGGAAGTGATGTGAGTTTCAGAAGTCGGGCTGCCGTCTGCAAGCCGGCAGCGTTCCCCAGAGCTCACTGGACGTGGGGATCAGACCCCACCCCCCGCTGCGTGCACGATCTTGGGATGCCCGGTGGTTCCTGTACCTTCCATCCCAGTTTGAGAACTGCTGGTACAGTTTCCCGTTTTAGAATCAATATGTCAGTAAAAGGAATGGGCCAATTTAAGAAAACATACGACTAAATGATAGTCCAGGTGAGCAACAGTGTGGAAGGGCCACAGGGAAGATGGGAGATTGGAGAAGGACTGGAGTCGATACCCCGGAAAGCACTTATCTATGCAGATTCTGAGGCACCATGCCCTGGAGAGATCTGGGTCTATGTTTGGGACACACACACACACACACACACACACACACACACATACACACACACACAAATTGCAGCAAGGTGTGGGAACTACAGGATTGGATTATTTCTTCTGTCTGAAAGTCAGGCATTGTTTTAAAATAGTGGTTCTGAACTAGTGGCCCCTCAAGGGACATTCGGCAGTGTACGAAGATATTTTTCATTGTCTCACTCAGAGAGCCACTACAGGGGTCTAGTGGGTAGAGGCCAAGGAGGCTGCTAAACGTTCCACGATGCACGGAACAGCCCCTGCCCCCCGCCCCCACCCACACACGAAATTATCCAGCCGATAGGGCCAAGGGTGAGAAACTCTGTTCTAAAAGGAGTTTTTGTTTTCCAGGGTATTTGAGTGCAGGTCGATGAAATGGCAGGGCACAAAACACCTCTGCTTCAAACCCTTCGGTTTTTATCTTATGGAGCATAAGAGCCTGGGGCCTTTCAATGGCCTGTAAGCTTCCCCGGCATCTGATCCCATTACCCCCTCTCTAACCTCATCTTGTTCTACTCCCTGTGCCCCAGCACACTCGGCTCCAGCCACACTGACCTCCGAGTTGTTTTTGGAACAGTCCAAGTGGACTAGCATATTCCCACCCCAGGGCCTTTGCACATGATATATATATATTCGTGCCCAGAACTCCTATCAATAGGGCTCTATCCGTTTTCTGCAAATGGGCCTCTGTTCAAATCTCATCTCACCATTGAGGCCTTTTCTGACCATCTTGTCTAATAACCTCCCCCCCTTCTTCATCTCTCTCCTCCTTTCCCTGTCACGTTTTTCCTTATAGAGCTTACCATCAGAATATATGTTTATTTCCCATCCCTCTGCTAGACTCTAAAGTACCACAAATGTGTATCCACTGTCCTATTCCTAAGTCGTAACAGTGTCTGCCAGATGGATGCTTTAAATGAACAAAGAGCGAATGAATGAATGGATGGGTGGATGGGTGGATGGATGGGTGAATAAATAAATGAAGGCCTGGATGGTAGTCCCAGACAGGCCAACTCCAGTGGCCTCCCTCTCTGCCTCAGTTTCCTCTTGTGTTAAGGGAGAGAGTTGCGTAGGTGGCCCCTAAGGTCCAGTCCAGCCCTGATGTCACTGGTGTGACTCCAGAGTGAGTGCAACTTCAATTCTCATCACTTCCCGGTCTCACCAAGTACCTGCCTGTACCCATAGCTGCCCCCACCCCCCATTACCCCAGATACCTCTGACAGAGCCGAGAGGCCTCGGGGAGTTAGGGACGTCAGACATCCTCAGGAGTGGCAGATCCATTGTGTGAA
>NW_011912581.1:0-1169 GCF_000151845.1 Pteropus vampyrus | reverse complement strand
TGGAGCAGGCGGGCCACGTGCCTCCACGACTGCGCCCGAGAAGCGCGGGGCTGGGGACCGGTGCCCAACGCCGGGTGCTGCGTCTTTACTCCTACGGCGCTTCTGAGTGGTTCCCGAGTGAGCCGCCCCGGGCTCTGGGCCACGCTGAGTCACACCCTGGGTGTCCGTTTCCTCCACACAGTCCATGCTCGCCAAGGCCCGAGAGAGCACGAGGTGCCAGCTGCGGGGACAGGCGGGGCTTCTCAAGACAGAGGCCACACGTCACCTCCGTAAACTCCGGATGCGCCACCTCATGCAGTGGGAGCTCAGCACAGACCCACGAATCGAGAACCAGGGGGCCTGGAGCAGGAGCAGAGCGCCAAGCCGCGGGGCCACCTCGTCTCTGATTTATTTCCAGAATGAGCGTTCGCCCTTGGAAGTGTCCCATCAGCTCTGAGGACAAGGGTGGGGGTGAAGCCGCGACGCCTCAGCACTCTGCGGAGCGAGGATGCAACTCGCTTCTCTGAGACCAAAACCCTCATTTGTCGTCGACGACACGCTGCCGAGGGATGTCAAAAACGTCTCCCAACCAAGATGTCTGTGTGCAGTTAGCATAAGTGACATGTTCACGTACGTGCTTGAAAATAGGTCCTGGAGCCCAGGACCGACACATCGGGAGAATTACATTTATCGGGACGATGTCATTGTCCTGGCCACCTGCATGTGAGCGGGACAGTAGAGAATAGGAACAGAAGCCCGGGACGGGACCGACAAGCCAGCGTGGCCACGGGTCCCGTTCTCCGGCGTCTCCAAAGGCTTTCTGCAGAACCGAACAACGTGGCATTTTGCACACGGGTTTGGCGTGGCCCGTGGTCTGCGTTCACCGTCACCGCTGGACTCTGGGGAAATTCAAGCCAAAACCAAGGCCTGCGGCGTGTCCTGTGGACCAGCTGGCTCCGGTCGGGAGCGTCCTTGACTAGGTCTCACGAAACGCCCGCGTGTCCCTGCGTGTCCCCACAGCATCGCCTGTTCACACGCCACCTCACTCTTGCCCCTTACCCGGGAGAGGGAGAGAGGGATCCCTCCATACTTTCTCTGAGCTTCAATTATTTATTCAAATGTTTTCAGATTTGGCAAAGTCCCAAAGCACATGTTTTTGCCAGCAATTCGCAATTTTCTCTCTCCCTCTC
>NW_011912580.1:0-1702 GCF_000151845.1 Pteropus vampyrus | reverse complement strand
GTTCCCTGGGTTCCAGCAATAGTCAACTAGTTGTATTTGCCTTAATGTTGCTCCTGTGCTTCTGTATGTGCTATATATTCTGAGCAAAAAGACTTTTCCTCTTTATTACTTCAAAGAACTCCTACTTATTCCTTAGGATTAAATTTAAGAGTCACTTCTCCAAGGTAGAAGTGTGTATCCCTCATAGCATTTACTACATTGAATTAAACTGTTGGTGCAGTTGTCTTCTATATATAGGTGGTAACAAATTCCTTTTGTTTTAATGATTGTTTCTTATATTTTAAAATGACCTCACCATTAGGGTATAAATGAGAAATTGTTTTGAGTTTTCTATTTAAAATATGTCTGAATTCTCATAATTATAAAAAGTTATCAATTTGTATTATATAAGGAGCTTGTCAGTCTTGACTTTCTGACCTTTGGAAAATTAGGCACTTTCTTTTTATTTAAGGAGATGAAAAATGGTCAGCTCTACCTTTTAGGGGTGAGAATATTCCACAATGGAGGAAATACCATTTATATTGACAACTGCATGGTTTGTTGACTGCTTGGCTGGAATTTTATAAAAGGAGAATTCATTAAGTGACATTTAAGCCCTGCAACTCTCTGTCATTCTTATCATCGTATTTTGTGCCAAATGAGAAGATGACATTTGTATAGAAACATAAAGATAAGGGACCCTCGGTTGGGGGGCATCTGGAAATAAATAAGTGGATTCTGTTATGTGATTACAGTGGTGCAATGTTTTCTGCTCTGAAAAAATGTCTGAGTTGCGTTTCCTGATTTTAGCATGTGGCAGGGAGGGCACTATTGCAAAGCTCTGTCCTGTTGGGCTATATTTCAGAGTGGGCGGTGTGAAGTACAGAAAGAACATGGATCATTTCATAAACTATATAAATGTCTAACCAATGTACTGTATACTTGAAACTAATAATAATAAAAAAAAAAACCCATGGAACTCAGTGTCAGAGATTGAATTCCAGAAGTTGGAATTTTCATATAGCTTGTAATGAATTATATGACTCTACTTTCTCAAACTCGCTTTCTTTAGTTTTAAATGGTGTCTGCTTCATCGGTTTGTGCTGAGGACTGAATAGAATTACTTAGGCAAATAAAGTGATATGCAAGTGGAATAATTTTGATACGGATCTCTTGAAAATGCAGTCATTTTAAGCTAAAGAAATTAATTTCTTGTTGTTAAATATTAGGTTCTTTGCCAGTAGGTGATAGTGGAGGGGGCTATGTTTGGGCAGACAATGCTTTCTTTCTATATTAAATCATGCTACATGACCAACATGATATAGAGTCAATAAAATGCTGGAGTAATGATGAGAATATAAGATTGATTTAATATATCATTAGAAAAATGATAATTTCTTCTTTCTTCATTCTATGATTATTTTACTTCCAAAACTTTTAACATTTATGTATAAAGATTAACCAACAAGAAAAAAGTACACAAATGTATTTACATTATTATTTTATAGCTTCTCTCATTGATTCTGTCCTTTTTCCTTCATAAAAAGATCAATCAATTAAAAAAAGACTAATTTTTTAAAGAATGGTAATGTCCAGCTACATCAATTACATAAACTGGTTTTCTAATGACTCTTAATCTGCCTTTTGCTTAATCTCTCAGTGAGTAATTTGGAATTGAGATAATAGAAGTATTGAGAGAAAGATAAGCAAGCAAAGCAAGCAG
>NW_011912579.1:0-1677 GCF_000151845.1 Pteropus vampyrus | reverse complement strand
CCCACATCCCCAGTATGCTCAGGGCAGTTAGATAGACACGCCTGCTCTCCCATATGCTCCCCCCATACACACTTTATGTACACACTTTCACAGCTCACACACGTACATCTGCACACAAACACCTCCTCAAATAGTATGCGAGCACTGAGTGCCTACTGTGCTTTAGTTTATTATCTCTAATCCTCCTGACTCTTTTGAGGTAGGTATCACTATTCTCATCTTATGATGCAGAAACTAAGCCTTGGAAGATGAAGCGATTTGTCTAGGACCACACAGCTAGACAGTGGCAGAGGCGGGAGTGGAATTCAGTTCTGTCTTACTGTGCAATCTTTGCACCCCCCTCATCTCCTCTTATGTATACTTGCATATATATATATACCTCTCCGTGTACAAACACACACGCACGCCTGCACACGCATGTATGTTTATTATACATAGGTCACGCATATCCTCTGTATACCCAAATACACATACCAACGCCCTGTGTAAATATTCACCTATGCACTTTTGACACACATATACATGGCGTACTTAGCATGCACACACAGATATACACATGTGCACACATGCTGGGATCACAAACTGTTCACACTCCATGCACACATAGTGCACTAGTCACATAGCTGCTTCAGGCTCTAGCATCTCAGTCTCTAAAGAAGGGGAATAAGTTCTGCTCACCTTCCCTCGTTGGTATTTAACTGTTGTTAAAGCAGAATGACAGCCACACAAAGGAGTGTGATGTGTCCTCCTACAAATCCCTGCAGAAATACACACCGGGTACACTGGGTAAACACACACACACAGACATTGTACACGTGTGCACACACTCCGACTGTGTGGGTCTAAGCTCTCCATGCATGCAACATGCAGCCTTTAGACGCATCTCTGCACGCACGCCATACACATACAATGAACACACATGTACGGCCCTGGTGTAGAGCCCCAAGTGTACATACCAGTGAAACTGGAAACTCTGTAAAGCCCATGGGTATTTGTCATGTGTACATCCTCCCACCTCCCAAACGTTTATCAACCTATGATTACAGTTGAGGGTAAAAGCACGGACTTTGGGGTTTGATTGCCTGGGTCCTTGGCCTGGGTTCATCACTTTACTTGCTGTGTGACCTTAGACAAGTTACTTAACCTCTCTGTCTCATTTTCCTCCCCTGTAAAATGGGGATAATAACAGTGTACCTACTTCATAGGGATGTTGTGAGGGTTAAATGAGTTAACAGATCTAAATCATTTAGTGCCTGGCACATGTGATAAGCCTCCAGTAAACGTGGAGGCAAGGTGTATATCTGTGACAAAGGATGCGTGTCGGGATATGACAAGCCCTAAGAAGTCGGCAGTGGAAGGCAGAAGAGGGAGTGCTCACCTAAGGCTTAAGTGACCCAGGAAGGCTTCCTGGAAGAAGAGGGATTTGGGCTAGGCCTTGAGAAGAACTGTAGCCACTGTTTAGTGAGCACTTTCTCTGTGCCGGGTCCTGCCCTAAATACTTTGTTTGAATAAACCCTCTGAGTCTTCTGTGACCCCCAGGAGGTGGGTACTATCATGTCCACCTTACAGATGAGGAGAAAGATGCGGGGAGACTTGTAACTTGTCCAAGGACAGGAAGGGCTTAGATAAGAGGAGAGGAGGGCAGGGGAATTCCAGGTGGGAAAGCAGCATGTGTCA
>NW_011912578.1:0-2492 GCF_000151845.1 Pteropus vampyrus | reverse complement strand
GAGAGGACTCTCTTTTTTTGGTCCATTTTCTTCCCATGTCAATATATCCCAATAGGCATATACCAACACTCTATGCAACTTGTACCCATGAACAGAGAGAAGGTAGAAAGGTGCCACCAGGCACACAAGAAAAACTGCAAAGGTAGTAACACTGCTTTCCAGCAACCCTATGGTACTTTCTTCTCCCCATCTCCCACCCACCTCCTGCCCATGCCTAGCACTCAGAGGTCTCGTGCTACACTCTGACATCATAACTTACAGAATCTCAGGGGCCCGAGGTGTCTTCGGTTTATCTCATTCCACCCCACCACTCTTTGTATCCATCTTGTGTTTCCTATTTTTTCTCTCTTATTTTTGCTCCCATCAATGGTGCATTTTATTCTGTGTCTAAGTTTATATCTGGGGATCCCTGTAAATAATACTAAGTAGTCTTTCTTCTTTTAATAGGTGAGTGACTGGTCAGCTCAGTAAAGGGAGTATTGTACTAGACAAAACAGAGTCTCTAAATGGCCAAGGGAAAGACAGTTGCTTGGGAAACCGGCCTTCCTCTTCACTGGTCCAGGGACTCAGGTCGGCCCCTTGGAGTGTCTTCCTTTTCACTCAGTCCAAAACAATGGAATTTGCAAATTCCAAATTTATGAATTGCCTTCCCACCTGACCACTCACTGGTTTTGTTGTTCCCGCTTTAATGCTTTTCTGAGGTCTTTAAGATTAACAAAACCCTTGAGGATATCTCCTCAAGGGCCAACTCTCTCGTCTCCAAAAGATATGGTGCACTGTTTCTCCTCCTCATCCCCACTGCCTGCCTCATGGAAGTCCTCTTCCATTTCTAGGAACAGCAGAAATAGAAATAAGAAGAAAATTGAACCACGTATCATCTTCTCTGGCAATGAACTTGGTGAGGCAGGAAAGTAACTATAACTCCTTGATCAGACCCTTCAAGGGAGACCGATTTTTCTTCATGGCTGAACTCATCCCCACACAAGAGTCTGGACCAGATGAGTTCTCAATAAGTGCTCTTGACTCCATTTTTATGGCATATGCATTGTCTCATTTGAGCCTCATGGAAACTCTATAAGGCGAATAGGAAAGGCACGGTTAAATATAAGATTCCCATTGTGCTGTTAAGAAAACACTTTTTCATAGTCCTTTTGGACTTTTCTCAGAGTCCCTTTGTGCCCAGTATACAGCAGTAGACAAGTCATGGCTTTTGGAGTCGGGCTTGTATCTGAATCCTGATTCTACCACTAATTCACTGTGAAACTTAGAGTAAACGGTTTAATCTCTCAGATCCAGAAGTTCCTCGGGTCTAAAACAAGTGTAACAACTCCTAGTTCAAGAGCGTATTGTCAAAATTAAACAAGGACACGTAAGAAATCTCCTAGCCCAAATCACGTGCTCGGTGTATATTGTCCTTCTCCTTTCCCTTCCCCTCACTTTCTGACGTCAACTCTGGGCGTTGCCACAGTGCCATGGCCATTGACAAAAATGAAATAGACCACAAACGAATGACAAATTTTATTTCATCCAGAAAAATAAAACAAACGGGTGTTTGACTGAGAGGGGAGCAGCATTTGTCTATAGCCCACATGGTCAAGGATAACCAAAGGATTTATTTTTATTGAACACGTTGTATGCCCAATGAATCCCTTTACCCAACCTTGATATTATAAGATATTGATCCTCCATGCCCCTCCACGCCCAACCACTTTATTAACGTGTCTCATCACCCTGCCTGCAGTTAATTGATTCAGAAGTAAGAATCTCACCCATATATGGCTTACTAAAAATTTTTCCCTGAGCTTTAGGAAGTTGGGCATTTAAAAGAGATTCAGAGTAGGAGAGCAGATTGGCCAACATAGAGAAGTCAAGAAGAAGACAAGTATGAAGCAGTTATTCAAAGAGAATCTACCACAAAAGACCAAGAAAGAGTCCTTCCAGGTTCCCTTTCCTACTTCCCATTGTACTGAGGGGCGGCCACTGTGATTTTCTTGCTTCCTTAAGACACATTGGGACCCTTTAATAAATTCCTCTTTCTGGACTAGTTACGCTGGGTCATCAGGTTCAGATGACTCCACACTTAGAGAGAGCTGTAATGGAGAGGAGTTCAGCATATCACAGTGGATCTGCTCTTGTTGACTCTGATTACAACTACACCCCTGAATAAAGAACAAACTGGTTCTCAGTCTCCTCTATACTTCCATGGTATTCCTCACCCATAATCCTTTGCTTAGGTAACGACTGTTCTACCATTTGACCTTGCCCTTCAGGTAATCATACTAGAATAAGCCCCTGACCCACTGTTCATCAATGCGTGAACAGAATAGAGCTATGACATGTCCTAGAGCTAGTCAATGATTATTAAGCAGAACCAATGCAATTATCTCTCTCTTGAGGATTTAAACTGAAAAATATGGGAAAGGACTAAGCCAGCTGAGAAAGGAGACTCACGAATAATAATCAGATATGGAGAAATTGGCTGAGTCATTTTA
>NW_011912577.1:0-2594 GCF_000151845.1 Pteropus vampyrus | reverse complement strand
TTTTCCAAGTAACTAAATAATAAAGCCACAAGGTGTTCAAAACATGTTGAAAACACTTTGTTCCATCAGCCACTGACAAGTAACTGAGGGTTACAGCTTCTGAAATTGGTGAAGAGGAGTGGTCAGCAGGGACAGTCCCTGGAGCACCTACCTCAATGCCAACCACTGTACCAGAGGGTGAGGAGAGCATGGCCATATGACCTGTAGTTTACCTGAAGGGATGTGGTTTTTGGACCCACTGTTCCTTATTGCCCAGAGTAAGGTGTGCACTTCCATTCACAAATATTGTCAGTGGTGCGACCCAGCACCTTGCCCAGAGTCTTGTGGTAATGAGTTTAGAATATGCTGAGTTCTCAGATCTGCTGTGAAGCATTGCTTTCTGATTTCCTTGTCTGCAAAGGTAGGGAAAGGTCCCAGATTTCAGTGAGCTTTGAGACGTGTTACAGCTTTTCAAGCTCTTTGATGTCATGATATTTTTCAATCCTTCAGTACAACTTTGAGATTTTACTAAATGACAAGTTTATATTTATATATGTAAATATGTAAAGAGTTATTACTTATAAAGTATTACACAGATGACAGATTGGAAATGCTGAATAAAGTGCTTGGAGTAATTCAAATCTGTAACAGAAACAGTCTGAGTAGACACATCAGCCCACCACTAGTTCTGCGCAAATAGTCAAGTCTTGCTGCTTCTTGCTTTGACACATTATGCTGGAATGCTGCCTGACTTGATTTAAAAGTGAATAAGTCGACTACAGAGAGAATAAACAGCTGTTAAATTCTTACCTTTTTTTCCCTGTGTTTTATTGCCACATTCTGTCTAACCCCTAAATTGAGTCTTTCTGTCTATTGGCTTTTGGGGTACAGATTTATAATCTATTTTTTGAAGTTAACTATTTTTGGTCATTGTGGTCCATTTGGCCCATGAGCTGTCTCAGCTGTCAGGATCTTCATTTTAACGCCCTCATTTCACAGAGAAGAATCTGAGGCCCATAAAGGTTAAGCAATTTGTTCAGGGTCACAGAACTTGAATTGCAGAAATGACCGATGTTGAGAATTGCATGTTGGATGCAAAGATATGGGGTAAGGTCTACTGACTTCCTACATTGTTAACCCATATGAGGAGTGGAACATTGGGTGTCACCCTAAAGTCTCACAGATGTGACTTTCAGTGTGCTCAGGGGAAGAGCAGGTTTGAAGTGATTCCCGCAATAACCAAGGTAGTAAGAAACAGAACTATTTTTCATTATAAATGCCTACACTTTTAAAAAATATAACCGCCAAGCTAGTTAGATGTTTGTGCCTTTTAGTTCTCACGTTCTCTTCCTTATATCTATATTTATAGAAGTAAAATGATAATCATAATGTTGCTTTGTGATTGTGGAGCCCAGAGCAAGTGGGGGAAGAGCACTAAGGAAAGACAGCCTGAAGCACGAATATAGTTCTCCTCTAGGGCACAGTTGTCACCTGGACAGTATATTCATGTTGTGGGTTAATGCACCCTCTTCTGTGGACATTGCTGGTGACATAGAACCTGTGTTTGTTTACCCAGCCTCCCTTTCCTGAGCTCCCCTCACCCCACCAACCTTCTCCAACTCGGAGAAATTCTTTCTTTGGCTGTTACTGTTAATCAGTGGTAACCTTGTGATCATTCGTCAAATATTTATTGAACGTTTACTCTACCCTGGGCAGTGTTGTCGATGTGGAGGATAGGGCACAGAATACAACAGGCAAGGTCTTTAGTGAAACTTACATAGTAAAGGGTGCAGACATAGTACACAAATAAGTGAACAGTGTAACTTCAAATAGTGACAAAAGTGTGAAGACAAAACATGGTGTGTTAAAGAGGGATTTTTAGGGCAGCAAACTTTAGATCGGGTCATCAGAAAATGCTTATCTGGGGAGGTCTCATAAAATCTGAGACACAAAAGAATAAGAATCCAGATGACCCAGTGGAGAAGGCGTGTGTTCTTATCTATACTTTATTTAGTGGAAATTGAGGAAAGCCTGTCATCAGGATCATTTTATGTTCAATTACTGCTGCAAAACCATATCACATGTTGTCCTTACTTTTCTTTCAGAACTTAGTACCGTCAATTTTTTTTTTCTTTCTCAAAATCGGAGTTGGGCTAGCATGAGAAGGCATTTCAGTTCAGTGGTTAAGAGCACAAGCAGACCTAGATTTAGTTCATCTCACCTCCTGGCTACCTGGAGGTATCTAGGCAAGTTACTTAACTCTCTCTAAACATGTTTGCCTGCTTTCTTATAACTTACAGGGTTATCATTGTTATTAAAAGATGTAATATTCAAAAACCCATTTAGTGCTAAAGGTGATGTTGATAGTTGTGATATTCTCTGTAGAGTATCAGTAATAATCCCAGGAATGTTAAAATGTTTGCTACTATGGCAGTGAAATCCTGGAGTACTATTAGCCTTCTCTCTGTAAGATAAATTTTTCTTTGATCTCTCCCATTCACACTTTCATCCCTCGCATTCATTTGTGCCTAACATTTATTTATTCAACAAACCTTTTTTTTAAATTACTTTATAGAGGTATGACTGACATACAAAAAGCTGTACATATTTAATAT
>NW_011912576.1:0-2675 GCF_000151845.1 Pteropus vampyrus | reverse complement strand
AGGCTAGTTCGAGACAGCATCCAAATTTACTCAGAAGTTTTCTACGTGCTCCTGCTAGGACAAGAACAAATTACACACCAGATCAGTTGGATTCAGTTTAGCTGCATGAGACAGAAAACAAAAAAGAGCCTTGGCAAATGCCAGAGGTTGGCAGACCAGGGCTGCTGTGCTGGCTTTGTGGCAGTCAGGGACCCAGGCTCCTCTTAGTTTTCCATTCCACCTCTAAGCTTAGGGTGCTGGCCTCACGGCTCACGTCGGGAGCAACAAAATATCCTCCACCCTCAAGGGTCTTCTAGCTGGTCTAATAATCAAACAGATGGGAGATAGGTTAGCAAGAAAGAATGACCATATGTAATATATACATACGTATGGGAACCCACATACCTGAGAGAGTCAGAGACCCCACGTGCAGGAGAGGTTCAGAGATGTAAGACATCCTGAGCTAGGAAGGAGATAATGCACCTTGGGAGATTCAAAGGGTCATCACAGGATAAGAAGAACAAGTGTTGAGTAAATAGAAGTTTGCCCCGCCCATAGATAGGTCAAAGAAGATATCACTGATAATCTCTTCAAGGCAAGGACCTAATTAGAATTCTTCTAGGTAGTTAAAGGGAGGGGCAGAAGCCTCTCTTGAGTCTATGCCTAAATTTGCCTTTAGCTCAAAGTATTCTACATACCACTGAGGCACATCTTGAGGTGGCCCAATCTAAACCCCAACACCTTCAATGGCTGCCATAGTTGCAGCCATCACAAGCACTTTCCAAACAGCAGGAGGAGGAAGGGCACACAAAGGTTTACCAGCAGCATCAGCCAACACTTTCACACAAAACTCATTGGCCAGAATCTACTCTCACAGCCACTCCTAGCTGCCAAGTGTGTGCGAAATGCGGTCTTTAGGTTGGATTCATTGCTGCTCTGAACATTACTGGTACTAAGTAAAAGGGGAAATAGACAGTTTTAGGTAACTAAGAGTCTCTGCCAGCCAGGTATTTCCTCTTGGACTCTGATGATCTCTTCAGAATGTGTCAGTCATGGTCATTAAAACAACAACAACAACTATTCCTCTACTCACTACTCACCAAACTGGGGAAGGGGGGCGTAGAGGGGGAGATTCCCACACCCACCAATCCTCCAACTCTCCAGACATCAACTGGGGGTCCTACCATTCAGGTCTGACGCGAACAGCAAGAGTGAGTGCAGACCCCACGGGTTAAGAACTCAGCCCCACGACGGCCCCCTCCTACCTCCAATGACAACTGCAAACTCAGGCCTCCCACACTTTTGACCAACCAGCTATAAATCGAGGATTCCGGGGTAAGCGGGGAGGTAGACGGGGGAAAAAGAGGTCAAATATGTGGTGACAGAAAGAAATCTAATTATGGGAGGCGAACACAATGTAAATATATATATGGCCTCACTGTTAAAGTGTACAGCTGAAACTTATCAGATTTCATTAAGCAATGTCGCCATAATAAATAAATAAATAAATGCAATAAATAGATAGATAGATAGATAGATAGATAGATCAATCAATCGAAGGTTCCCATGACCCCATCTTGGGTTCAATAATTTACTAGAACAGCTCACTGACCTCGGGGAAATACTTACTGTTACCAGTTTATCCTGAAGGATATAACTCAGAAACAGGCAAACAGAAGAGACGCCTGTGGCAGGGTGTGTGGGGAGGGGCGCAGAGCTTCCACGCCCTTCCGGAACACACTGCGCTCCCAGCCCCTCAGAGCGTCCACCAGCCTGGGAGCCCGCAGACCCGCAGACCCGCAGACCCGTCTGTGAGGGTCGTTCCGGAGGGAGCAGTACATAGGCGTGCTTGATGAAATCGCCGCGATTGGTGATTGAACTTGTAGGGGCTAAAAAAAATTAATACTTTCCCTCCCACCGTCTAAGTTCTGTTAAAGGAGCTGATAATCAAATTAACAGGAAAAAAAATCAAAATTTCAATACAAGCACATGGGGAATTCACATAGGCATAACAATTCCAAAGACAGTGCAGCAACAATGGGTGTGTAAGACATTCTGGACAAAAGAGAAAGGGGGTGGGGAACAGGGTATTTGATTTCAGAGGTGAGAATGGGTGATTTACAAGTCGCTGAGGACGTGCAGAATGCACATGGCAGGCGAATTCTTGCCGGAAACGATGGGTCAAGTGGGGAGCTAACAGGCTCCAGCCTGATGTCCTCTTATTTACCATATGTAATTCGAATTAGGCGAAGGCAGCATTCTGAGATTTTCTTCCTGAAGCAGGTTTCTCTGTCTGAATCTCTGGAGCAGAGAGGGGTTGGGGAGTTGAAAGTTTCTTTCCGAGTCTTTCTCAATAAACAGCTTAAAATCAATATCGCCAAAGCAGCTTCAGCGGGGCAAAATTCTGGTCCCCTTCAGACTCAATCTCCAGCCCCTCTTTTCTCCCTGGAGGTAGGGGGAGGGCTGCAATTTCTAACCTAATCACGTGGTTGGTTCCTCCGGCAACCGGTCCCCAACCTAAAGGTATTAAAGGGCTTCCAGCCACAAGTCACCTCGCGAACATACAAAAAAACACTCTTAACCACTGGAAATTCCAAGGGTAAAAAAGACTTCTGGGGTGAAATTCTGCTGAGTTTTAAAAGACAAGTAGAAGTTAGACTGGTTGAAGAAACCAGAAAGTATTTCAAGCTGGGGAA
>NW_011912575.1:0-3176 GCF_000151845.1 Pteropus vampyrus | reverse complement strand
AGAGAAGCATTTCAATCACAGAAAATTATCTTCAAAACTAAAATAGTCCGACATAGGTTAAAAGAGTACACAAATTTCCAGAAAGAATGAGCTGCTTAAATGAAGCCTATACTCCACTTCTGGAGGACTTGCACCCCAAGATTTTAAAGGAACTTGTAGGTTAGAGGGGAACCACTGAATCTAGGAGACCCTGAGCTATGTCAGGAGATTGGAATAAAACAGACTCACTTTTGATTTCCAGAAAGTGAGCAATATAGGGTTTGAGAGCTGATTCTAGAAACAGTAAATAAGTAGGCATGATGTTGTTATCCTGTAAAATTCCAGAAAGAGACTATTAAACAGGTGGTCTGTTGACCATAGAAAATGAAATGCTGATCAGTAGGATCTGGTGTGTATTCATCATGAAAATCTATGCCAAATGGGCTTCATTCTCTTTTTAGTAAGTAGATAAGCAGGTCACAGGCGCAGAACATAAACATGGAACAGAGGAACTCCAATAAGTCTCATTAAATACCAACATGAAAAAGCAACTTTTAAAGATATGCACGAGAGCCTTTTTCTTTTTAAAAAATAATTTATTTTCCAACTATATAAGCAATATTTTTTAAAGCATGTGGACACACAGTATTTCTTTGACTCCAAGATGTAAATCATTGTGTGATAATATATCAATTTAAAAACAGCTTTTGGGGTTGAGAAAAAAATTACGTGAAATGTATAATTTATCCAAATTTAAGAAGCATTAAAAAATAAAAATGTATCTTAGAGTTAAGGAAATACACACTCACACATATTCACAGTAATGTATAAATGTATAAATTAAAATCATACATTTATTCACCTGGCATTTGATTATAAACTTGGATTTGATGAAATTAAAAACTATAAACATAATTTCTAGTGAATTAATAATGAATTATAATTGAATTACTGCTTTTATTCTGAAATTTTAATTTAATAAATAGTTTTGCAATGTATTATACAGAAATGTTCATCAGCAGTTCCAGTTATTTCCTTAGGGTACATTTCCAGAAGTGGAATTATTGAGTAGAAAAATGTTTTAAAGATTCTTGATACATATAACCAAATGAGTTCTCAGAAAGTTTACACTAATTTGCATTATCACCAGCAGTGGTTTGAGAAAGAACTCATCTTACCGCCATTTAAAAGAATCTTTCCTTTTCAAATTCTTTGAAGATTTGGTAGGCAAAAACAAACTAATCTCAAATTTTCTTTAAATTTAATTTGAATTTCATTGACTACAGCGACAGAATATTTTTCCATATAAATATTACTATTTGTTTCTTCTGTGAATTGTCTATTCTTGTCTTTTGTTCATTTTTTGAATGGAAATTTATTATTTTTCATGTCAATTATTATGTGGTCTTTAGCTATCAAAGATATTAACCATTTTATGTTCTATTATTGTAATGTTTTATGTTTTGTATTAAACATCTGTGTCATTTTGTTTTAATCTATTTGTTTCCTTTGTCTTTTCTTAAGCTCTTCTTAAAGAATATATGCTTTTTCATTGGGAGATTTACAGAATTTACTTCAATTGTTATGTCTGATATTTGACCTTACCTCTAGTATTTTGTTTATTCCTTTTGTTTTGGGGCAATGTCTTGCTGTTTACTTTGTGTGTGCCTGTATTTTGCTCTATGATTGGTGTTTTGATTGCTTTTATCTTTCACAGTAATTTGGAACACAGATATCCTATATTTTTTATTTTACTTGTGATTGCTGATAAGTTTTTCAAATCATACGTGAACTCATATTGTAAAAAATATCAAATTCATGAATGAAACAAAAACTTTTATTTTCACTATGCGATATTGAGAATTTGGTGTATTTATATAATCCCTATCCCTTTCCTCATTCACTTTCTGGCCTTTATTGATATAACCTGGGATTTAGATCTAGATCATTACTACTAAATAATTACTTTTCCATTTTATAACTTTTAGTGCTTGCTTCAGCAGCACATATACTAAAATTAGAACCATTTTATAACTTTTAAAATATATTTTCTATTCCTTTTCAAATGAATTATTTTATTTTTACATTTATTTTTTATGACTGTAGCACTAATTATTTTGATCGAAATGTATGTTTATTTGGTTTCATTGCTCCCACCCAGTAGCAGTCCTTCTTTATTAGAACTTTAATGTTTCTATGTCCTTGATATTTTCAGTGCATGTCATACGGCTGGATTTTGAAAGGCCAACAGATCGACCAGACGAAATTTAACAATGAAGACGGAAAACTAAGGATGGAGCGGTTCTTGTTTGGCAATAATTGTAATGAAAAAGACCAGGAGATTTGAGTTTCTATAATCTCAATATGAGCAAACCATGTAATACGATGGTTTAAAAAGCTAATGAAAACATAACTGTCATGCTAATAAGCACAAATCATAGGACAAAATAGTAGTAATTCCACTTTACTAGGTATAAGCCAGATAGCCATTAGCTAAAGTACTCAGGTCATTTCTGAGCCTTCTTAACATTAAAATCTAGCAAGCATCCAGAAAGGTAACTAAAAGAGAGGAGTCTAAAAATTGTGTCATATAAAGAGTAATTGAGGGAACTGGGGGTTTAAACAAGAAAAAATAAGATTTAGGAGCTTCGTTGTATTCTATGATGGATAATAAAGACTCATTGCTGCTGGAAGCAGATGTAGGAGAATGAGTAAAATTTCGGAGGATAGATAAGATTTTGACACAATAAGAGGAAATTTCTAAAAGTTAGAGCTGTCCAAAATTGGCATGTGCTGCCTCATACCCTACCATGTTTTCCATCACCTTAGACAGTTAATGGCATCTGTTGAAGATGGTACATGACCTTTATTATACTGGCAAAGAAATGCTTAATTAGAAATTAAGAGACAAATATATTTGTCTTGAGACAAATATATTACTGTGTGTGATTTCCCAGCTTCCTCCTCCTTCCTACACAACCGCCTCCCTCCCCCACCTGCAAAACTTCAGCTAAAGAGAAACTTGCTTTCACCTGCTCATTCTCTCCCCTCTTTCATCTTTAAGGAGAGTTCTCCTTTTTCAGGGCAAGTTTATAGGCTTACTGTATAGAGATGGGGGTCTGGAGAAGTGGCTCAGTTTCTAGAATCACTTTTGTTTATTGAGATTATAGGAAAAGTGTGATCAATATTTTTATAGA
>NW_011912574.1:0-2483 GCF_000151845.1 Pteropus vampyrus | reverse complement strand
AAGATAGTCATTAATTTGTCTTTCTCTCCCCCATCAAAGTAGTTCTAAAAGTTTATGTCATAACAGAGCCTCCATCACCATGGGTGCCTGAGTGGCTACACTGATCAGAGTCCATGTTGACTTGTCTCATACCTATAGCATGAATTCAGAAGTAGGCTATTACTATGTTATGCCATAGGCACTTTTGAATCTCTGTCACTGTAGCATAACCGAGCTTACCCACACAGATGCAGTGAAGAAAGGATAAACTGTTCAATAAATTAATCTTAGTCAAATGAGTATTCATATAGAAAAAAATGAAAGGGGATCCTTATCCCACAGCATACACACAAATCGATTCCACAAAAATTAAAAACTTAAATTAAAAACTTTAAAACTTTTAAAGAAAACAAAAAGACATATTTATGACCGTGGACTTAAAATTATATCTTAAATCAAACACAAAAAGTCTTAGCCATAAAAGGAAACATTGGTAATTTTGACATGAAAATTCATGTTATAAATACAATACCAAATTCTGATGCATAAAAGAAGAAAATGATAAATTAGATTTTATCAAAGTCTAACAAGCCATTGACTGGGAGAAAATATTTGCAGATCCCATACCCAATGAAGAACTTGTATCCACAACATATAAGCACTCAAAATTCACTTATAAGAAAACACAATCCATTTTTTTAATGGGCAAAGATATGAACAGACACATTGCCAAAGAAGATATATGTATTGCTAATAAGCACATGAAAAAATGCTCAGCATCATTAGTTACTATTAGTTATTGCAAATTAAAACAAATTAAGATGTCATTACAACCTTATTAAAACAGATAAAATAAAAAATTTTGAGCATACTAAATTTTGGCAAGAATGTGGAACAACTGGAACTCTCATACACTACCAATTGGAATGTAAAATTGTATAACCACTTTGACAGTTTGTCAGTCTTATAAAGATAAACAAATCTACCATGTAATCCAGTCATTACACTCCTAGATGTCTACCCAAGAAAAATGAAAACATATGTCCATACAAAGATGTGTATGTGAATGTTAATAGCAGCTTTATTTGAAATTGGCAAAAAGTGGAAATAACACAAATGTATCAATATGTGAATAAATAAACAAATTGTGATATATTGCTATAATAGAATACTGCTGAGTAATAAAAAGAAACAAATTATTAACACATACTACAGGTGAATCTCAATATAATTATGCTGAGTGAAACAACCTTGAATCCCACTCCCTAAAACAAAGAGTACATACTCTATTATTCCATTTATATAAAACTCTAGGAAGCGCAAAGTAATATATAATGGCAGAAAATATATTTGCGATTGCCTGGAAGTGGAAGAGGTCCATAAAAGGACAGGAAGAAACTTTTGGGGGTAATTATCTTGATTGTGGTCATATTTCACAGGAAAACATAAGTAGAAATGTATCAAATTATGTATATTAAGTATGAATTGTTTCCTTATATGTCAATTATACTGCAATACAGGTTTTTTAAAAAAAGTTAAATTACTACAAAGAAATCACAAGGAGTTGGTCTTTGTTGCATGTTCCTTAGTAGTGATATCTTTGCTCTTCTCCCTCTGCCTGCAGAATCACATGTGACCATCCTGCTCCTTGACCCATGCTACTCCTGATTGCTCACCCGCTTTGGACACTGTCCTCCTAATCAACTGCTACAAGGTATGTACTAAGGCTGATGGGGAGTCTTGGCCCTTGAAAAATGAAGCCCAAGGTCCTCACCAGCACTTTGATGGATAATACCACCAAGAGGTAAATCTTCTCATGACAAACATACCGTATCCAATAGTTAGCTCAGGATATATTTGACTGATGCTCCAGGAGAGTTCAGGCCTCAATGAGTAACTAAAATCAGGAAAAGCTAAAGAGCCAGGATAGAATGTCATTGGATGATGTGGCATGGTTCCAGGTGACCCTTTGCCAAGGCATTCTTGAGATGGAAGAAGAGGAGGACATCAGAATGGACACATTTTAGTGTCCATATGATGAGGCAAAACTATGGACAAAGTGAAACAGGACATAAACTTCAAAAAGTTGTAAAATATTGTCCCCAGATATCAAAGCCAATGTTGCTAAAGCTAAGACAGAGAAGATTAGGGCAAACTTGAAAATAGTGTGCAACATCTTATTTCTGCCATCAGGGGTAGTGGCCCCATTTATACTACTTTCTGTCCCTGCCTCCAGTATATGTTATTAACAGATTTTGAGAAGGGATGTCTGAAGAAAGATCAATGTGAGTTCTACAGAAAATTTCATTTTAAGGGGAAAGAAAACAAAACTGACTTTCAAAATCATGATGGGTGAGGAGGTAAAGCAACCTTTCTTCAATAAAAAATTGAGAATTAACTATAACGCGTGTTAAGAAGTTTTTTTATGCTGTAACTGGAGAAGAAAGCCTTTCCACCACAAAAAGAAAGAAAGAAAGAAAGAAAGAAAGAAAGAAAGAAAGAAA
>NW_011912573.1:0-1184 GCF_000151845.1 Pteropus vampyrus | reverse complement strand
AAGCTCTGGCTCCATTACTTGCTGGGGTTAGAGTCAAGCTCTGGCTCCATTACTTGCTGGCCATGTGGCTTCAGGCAAGTCCCTTAGCCTCTCAGAACCTCAGTCTCCTCAGCTGCGAAATGGATCATGGAATATTTACTTAGTACTTGGCTGGCGAGGACCGAGAGAATGCACGGCAGCGCTCAGCTTCATTTCTGGCCCACGGGAAGGGCCGAAGCCCCCTGCGGTCTGGGTGTCCATAATCCCAGGCGGAGGAAATGAGGGCTGCCGGCCTCGCTGCTGAGGGCAAGCGGAGAAGACAGCCAGAGTCCTGCCTGGCGGATGGGGATGGCGTCCCCACAGGAGACGCCGTTCCCATAGCGTTCCCCCAGGAGGAGGCATTTGGGGGTGCATGGATGAGGAGGAGCTGGATTCCTGGAGCAGGGGAGGCACAGGCGTGAAAGCCCAGCTCCTAAAGCCCACCCGCCCCCCGCCCCCCGCAAGTTCCTGTCGTGTGGTTTAAACGTGTGTGAGGTTTCCCGCACGGGGCTCGGTGTGGCTAGGTGCTATTTTCACACTCTCCTCCCCCAGGGCTCAGGGGGCACGCACATCCCCTCACACCAGGCTTGGCACGCAGTGGGTGCCAAATACTTATCCCTCTCCCACATGGATCCGCACATAGTGGGTGCTCAATACATACTCCTCCCACTCAAGGACTGGCACATAGTAGGTGCTCGACGCATATCGCATTCACACAAAACATGGCACACGGCCATGTTCAACACACGCTGGTGTCTTCCCCTTTCTCGTTTCTCTTTCGGAGCAGGAGCCGTATCTTCAGCTTGCCACACTGCATCTCACCCAGGGCCGAGTGCACAGTGGGTGCTCAGTGAGTGTGGGCTGAGCGCAGTGATGGGGGGCACGTGGGCGAGCTGAAAGGGGGCAGCTTCTCCAGACCCTCGGAACCCGACCTGATGTGTGAGCGCGATCGCCGTCCTGGTGCCCATTTCCCCAAGTCCCTGGGGTCAATAAGAGTCTGACCGCAGTTACTGCCTCACCAGCCTGCCTGTTAGCTCCTTGCTGGAGACCACGGATATGCTGCCACCGCCTGTCTGCCTCTCTCTCTTCCTCCTTCTCACTTTCCTGGGAAGGAGCCAGGTTCGATGAGCTGTGCAGGGCACCTCTCAGCACTCTGCCAGGGCTGG
>NW_011912572.1:0-1882 GCF_000151845.1 Pteropus vampyrus | reverse complement strand
TCTTTTTGGATGTCTGGACAGTATACTTCTAACTGTGATGGCCTATGACCGGTTTGTAGCTATTTGTTACCCTCTGCACTACCTGGTCATCATGAACCCCTGCCACTGCAGCCTGCTGGTTCTAGTGTACTTTTTGATCAGCCTTTTCTACTCTGAACTGAACTGCTTGTTGATGTCACAATTTTCTTTTTGCACAAATGTGGAAATTCCTCATTTCTTCTGTGACCCTCCTCAACTCTTCAAGGTGGCCTGTAATGATACCTCCAACAATAACATATTAATCTATATTTCCGGTGCAATCTTTGGTGGAGTTCCACTCTCAGGGATCGTTTTCTCTTACTACAAAATTGTTTCCTCCATTCTGAGAGTCCCATCATCAGGTGGGAAGTATAAAGCCTTCGTCACCTGTGGTTCTCACCTGTCAGTTGTCTGCTTATTTTATGGAACAGGCCTTGGAGTGTACCTTAATTCGACTGTTTTACATTCTTCCAAGGGAGGTCCAGTGGCCTCAGTGGTGTATACGACAGTCACCCCCATGCTGAACCCCTTCATCTACAGTCTGAGGAACAGGGACATCAAGAGAGCCTTGCAGATTCTCCTCAACAGAACAGCATAGTTTCAATACTCCGTCCCCCAACCCCCATTTTTTGGTCTATGGATTAGAAATTACTACAAAACCAAACATCTGCAATTGGTAAAGATGCCTCTTTTGGCATACAAGTTTTCTATCTCATGGTTTTCATTCCTTTTGATCTATTATATCTGAAATTTGCTTGTTTTGGCTCATCTTTGATGGAATTAAGAGATTATTCTGTCATCCTATGTATGTCAAAATCACTGAACAATTGAGTTTAATTACAAGTGGAATATTATGTTTTTGTCACCTATGACTCAGGCATCCTGTAGAAATTGACAACTATCTTTTGAATACATAGCTATATATGATTCCCAACCATGTTCACCATTGTAGTCTATTTTCCATAAAACTTTGGCTTTGTTCAAATTTAGATTGTGTGAGAGAATGTGTGTCACTGGTTCTCAATCTGTGCTTCCTACTTGAAGCACCTGATGAGCTTTAAAATTCTTCATGGCTGAGTCCCATCACCATAGATTACGATTTAATTGGACTGGAGAATTAAAATATCATGAATTATTTTAACAGCACCCCAGATGGGTCTAATATCCAGCTAAGATGAGAACTATTGAATTTTTTCAGACATCTATATAAAGATGACTTGCATGTCTTGGGGTCTTTACTAGTTATTATTAGTTCCTGAAAATCCAAAAGTGATCAGAGCTCATAAAGGAGAAGATATGAAAGAGTTTGCCTTAGTAACAGCCAAAGGGATTTTTTCTCTCATATTCTGGTAAAATATCCTCACTCTACAGCTGTCCCTCTGTGCTAGATATTGCCCTACTGTTTACTGCTCCAAACTTCCCCATTTATACTGTAAGTTGGGATGCTCTTGTGGGGGCTGGGAATCTTTAAACTATTCCTCTTTTTCTACCTGGTTTCTCTTTCAGTGTGGGCCAGTAAAGGGCACACATAGCAACATTTCCCTTACTCCATAGACTATGGTGCCTCACCGTTTCCTGCATTTATGACACTGTGTTACCATGTTTTTCTTTTCATGCCTTTCATCTTTCAAAAACTATATCCATACCTATAGGAAATTATCTTCATTAAATAACTAGTGGGGCTTCTCTTCTTGATTGAACCCTGACTGATAAATCATAATATGGGGAATAAATTTGAAGAATGCAAAGTGAGCTCAGGATACAAAGGGGATTGTAATGCTATGTCTTCATCATGGGTGTATAATGGAGGTTTAAAAAGTGGTATGATATTTCCAGGGGCTGTGTGATTCTAACTGTCCCTGGA
>NW_011912571.1:0-2505 GCF_000151845.1 Pteropus vampyrus | reverse complement strand
ACCCCCTTTTCACAGTCAAGTCGACTGTCTCCCCGAGGTTGACTGACTGCTGGAGCGCGGTTTAAGCCGACGGTTTTCTGACCATAAAGAAACATCTGTCATCTTGTTTAACCCGTGTCTTATTTTGTAAACCGTAACTCTTAACCCTCCTTCGATGTTATTTGAGATTTTGAATGAATTACAGTTCTAAAACCAAATCAAAACTATGATAATTTTAGAAGTTAAAAATTTTGCTTTTGAAAATACTTTCATCTCAGTCCCGCGGCACCGACGCTGAGTGCTGTGTCGCTTGTGAGCCGCAAGCTTTTCTCTCCTAGGTCAGGCACGAGAGTGTTCGAGAGGTCACGTTCGACATCGCACGTACGACGCTGCTTTGTTCTGCAATGATGTGTGTCCCCGGGGAATCCTGTGCCACTGGTGGGGGCGAGGGCACGAGGGTCGCAGGCCTCCTCCCCCAAGGTCACGCGAGGGCACGAGGATCGCAGGCCCCCTCCCCCGAGGTCGCACTGTGCAGGATGCCACCACGGTCCGTGACCTGCCCGAGACCGGGGCCCGGGCAGCGCACAGAACTCGCTCTGCCTTCGGAGCGGCCCTCCTCCCGGCATCTGGAGTTAAAACGGTGTAGGCCGCGTCGGCCTGGGTTATTTTTATCCGGAAAACTGGGGCTAGAAACAGCACAGTCAGCACGGAACGGACAGCTGGCACAGCAGGACAAAAGCCCTCGCCAACTTTCAAAAAGTCTTGCCACTGTTTCAGAGCCCGGACAGAACGAAGGGGAAGTGTGGTGAGCATGGGGCGGGCGGCCGAGGGCGAGTGGCTCAGTGTGACGCCGACGGAGCAGGGTCAAGGACAGCGCGAAGGGCGCCCCGCGGAAGGGAAGGCAGCCGAGCAGGAGCAGCTCCGCACCCTCGTGGCCGTCGCCCTCGGAAGGCACGTCAGGAATAAAAGGCACATAAAGTTTTTTAGCAAAGACAGGTCAACGGCGGTTCCGAGTTCAGGGAGACACTCGGGGACGGGCCTGAAGCGCGATCCTACAAACATGGGGGGCTTGAGTGGCCGGGGCAGCAGCGGACCCGGCGAAGGACGTGCGGGAGGAGCGAGGGGGTCCGGCTGAACCCGCGCTCGCGCGCGAGGCGTCACCGACGGCAGCCGGACGGTGTGGGCCCGAGCGGTCGGGGGCATCAAACCGCAGCCTTTGCAGAAATCTTGAAGATTTCCGACGAGGGTTTTATAAGCGCCGGTAAATTTACAGGAGACGGACAGGGTGGCACGTGGAGAACGAACGGAGGGAGGGAGAGAAATAACGACCGCGGAACACTCCGGGTGGAGCGTGATGCGCACCGAGGGCGGTGCGGGGCAGAGCGCCGGGCAACACGAGGGGACAGCGCCCTCCCGGTCACGCCTCCCATCCTCGAGTGGCCCGCAGTTCGCAGAGGGAGCCACCACTGCAGGAGGGCTCTCGGTGACGGCAGATGCCACGGCCACAGGCAGGACAGAGCTGCAATGCTGCTCAGACGGACGAGGACAAGAAGCAAGCCACAGCGACCGGCCCGCTCTGCACCCTGAACAGCCAGGGGACCCGCGGGGCAGAGAGGGGGCCGCGGGGGGCACTGGCGGCTGGGCGGGAGCACGGGAGCAACGAGGTGCTCTCTGCGGAGCTGTGCGGCACCCCAGGACCTGGGGGACACAGAGGTCTTCAAGCAGAATGATACGCCCTGTGTTTTGGAAAAATAAAATCAGGGGCGACGGATAAAACGGGCCGAAAAGATATAAAATACAGAACGCAGTCAGGCTTCTGAAATAACCTAGGACGCAGATGAAGGTGGCTCTCGCCAGGAAGAGTAAGTGGAATGAGGGTCAGGAGACCGGGGGGTTTTCAACGAGCGGAGGTGTCTGCCGAGGGGAGCGACGCCGCCCTCAAACACCTGCCGTTCAGACGCGGTCGCTGGGCGGCGTCTCCACCGCCGGCCCCGCCGTCAGAAACCGCGGTGTAACCGCTGCTTCCTCACGGGGACCCTTCTGGGCCTGCAGACCGAGCTGGGTCCCTCTGCCGTGCTCCCCTGGGGCCCCGGTCACCTCGCAAGCACGCGTCACACGTGCGGCTGCAGGGCCGGCGCTGCCCTCCCTCCCATCGGTCACACTCCGGAGGGCAGGGGACGTCCCGACTGGGCCTTGTGGGACCCGCGGTGCCCAGCCCGACCCTGGCACACGTTAGCTGTTGGAAAGTAACGCAGCTCACAGATACGACCGATTTCCCACCTGTTCCGGTGTCCGCACCAGGCAGCCCCGCCAGCCGTCGAGGTCTCTAGGAGTAAGCTGGGCGGAACCGCGATCTCCGAGAGGAAACTGGGCGGAACCGCGGTCTCTGAGAGGAAGCTGGTACTCACGCTGCCCCTGCAGCACTGCCCGAAGCGCTGCCCGACACTCAGGTGGAGCCTGCCGGGGCCAGGCGTGTGTGGGGCAGACCAGGGAGCCTTCACCACGTCCTGAGGGTGGCAGCCCTGA
>NW_011912570.1:0-1237 GCF_000151845.1 Pteropus vampyrus | reverse complement strand
AATTTAATTTTCTGCTGAGTGTCTATGACCTTCTAGACCAAGAAAAAGTAGGCTATTTTTATATTAGAGGTGTTAGTTACCTCTCACCTCATCTGACATGGTTCCTGCCTCATCTCCTTCCTCTTTCTCCTCCTCCTCCCTGAGCTGTACAAAATATGAGAGGATTTTCTTCTCCACAGAGACATAAAGATGCTTCACTGCCATGATTGACCTCCAATCTCCAAACTCCTTGCTAATTACCACTCCTTTTAGGAAGGTAACATCAACTGCTTACCTGGGTGGAAATGGGGAAACATCCACCTCATGAATATGCAATGAATCGACAACAGCCCATCAGCCCTGGAGCAGCAGGATTGCAGAGTTCTTTTGAGGTTTGATATGGAAGGAAGCAAAAAACTGAGGTAGTAGTTTCTGGAACAGAAGAATACCCAGAGCCAACAGGCTAGAAAATATTAAACTGAAAAAATGATTAAAAGTTCACTGACATTCCACTCAACCAAATGCATTCTTTATTCTAAGCAGATAATAGCTAGCTACAAAACAGCTGTCTTGTGATCCTACTCATTTCTGCTGCTACCATCAGCACAGCAGAGGCCTAATGCCATACACAGCATCACCTAGAACGTCTCTGATTGTTCCTTTAGGGTAGCAGAACAAGCCCAGGGACTGAGAGTTCCCAGAGCTGCCTGCCATGAAGAAATGGGTCTTGTAAACTGGAAATAATTAGAATAAGGGGATCCACCTGAAATTTCTATGCTGGTTCCAAAAATGTGGTCTCAGAACACCCATGTCATAGGATATTAATGGTCATCCTGCATTAAATGATGTGTAGTAAACAAGTTTCAGATATGTAAGTTTAACAATATCAATTTTTGTATTTCTTGTGGGATTTTGATGCATAGCCTTCATAATGTTAATTTACATTGTAAATGTCAAATAGGGGGACAAGGTTTACAGTGTTTCCCAATCTTATTTGACCAGGGAATCCTTTTTTTTATGGAGTGTCTAGAAGGATAAGTATTTCAAAGAACAGATTTTCCGAAATGCTACTGTGGATACTTATGGCAAGAGTTGTAGTCACTCCCCAGAAATATTTTAGAATAGGTTAAAGAGCCCATTGTGTTTGATTCTTTTGCAGCGTTTAACATCACTTTGGCAAATGAATTAACCAAAAAAAAAAAAAGAAGAAGAAAGAAAGAAAGAGAGAGAGAGAAAGAGAGAGAGAGAGAGAGAGAGA
>NW_011912569.1:0-1440 GCF_000151845.1 Pteropus vampyrus | reverse complement strand
ATGTCTCTTTCTCTTTTTTCAATACTGACCATTGCGGATGTCTTTGTGTTTACCTACTTGTTCATGCTTTTTCCTTTCCTTGATCTCAACTGTATACTGTGCTTATATTTTACAAAAGCAAAAACCAAAATACAATAAATGTAATAATAGGATGTGTATGACAAGACAATATTTAAACACCAGGACTGCCTCACATCTGGTACTTTTCATTTCACTAAACACTACTCAGTCACTATCTTTTCCGATGACTTATTATTCTTAAAATGTGTATATGATTTTTTGATGATTGGTATTTTTTATTGAGACATAATTAACATATAACATTGTGCAAGTTTTAGGTGTACAACATCATGATTTGAGATATGCACATATTGCAAAACGATTACCGTAATAAATTTAATTAACATCCCATCAATACCTGGTTACAATTTTTTTTTCTTGTCATGATAATTTTTAAGATCTACTCTCTTAGCAACTTCCAAATATACAATACAGAATTGTTAACTATAGTCACCATGCTATACATTATATCCAAGGATTTATTTACCTTATACCTGGAAGTTTGTACCTTCTGACCCCCTTCTTCATTTGCACATTGGAAGTATATCTGATGGGAAAAAGAAAAGAGAGAAAGACAGAAAACTGTTAGGAGTCCATTGCATGTGTCCAGGCAGGAGGCAACAGCTTGGACTAGGGTAATGATAGTGAAGACAGAAAGAAATAGAAAGTTATTTGGGAGATAAAGGCCATGGGATGAGCATTGGATTGGATATGGAAAGCAAGCAAGAAGGAAACACCCAAAGTGATGCCCCGGTTTCTGACCTCGGTAAATGCACAACAGCAAACAGCACAGCAGAGTGATTAGAAGTATGGGCTCTGGTTTATATAGTCTGGACTCAAATCTCGGCTTTACCAATGACTAGCTGTTGAGCCTGGGCACAGCACCGAATCACCCTGTGCCTCAGATGTGTAAAATATGGATAATAACTGTACCTTCTATATCGGGCTCTCGAAAAGGAGAAATGAGATAAAACGTGTCAACTAGGTGGAACTGAGCCTGGACTACCATGAGCACAGTTAATCTCAGTCACTATTAGTAAGGCAAGGATCTCAGGAGAAGGCAGAGTTGTAGGGGTGGGAGCATCATGAATTCAGATCGGACATGTTAGGTTTGAGATGTCTATGGAACCAGAGATGGAGAAGATCTGGATCAGAGATGTGGATTTAATTTTAGAACCATCAGCAATAGAGAGGGCCTGTGAAGTTATGGGAATGGATGGGATTATCCAGGGATAAGGGAAAAATGAAGATGTCATAAAAATAGCAGAAGCTGGACTAAGAGTTATTGGTGTGATTTGGGACCTCCCTTCATCATCCTCTCCACCCAGGGGTCAGGTGACACAGTAGCAAGAAGTTTGTCTCAAATGACATTTAAAAGAG
>NW_011912568.1:0-1414 GCF_000151845.1 Pteropus vampyrus | reverse complement strand
TTTCATCTTTTTCTTTTTTAAAAATGTGGCTACGAGAACATTTAAATGATATATGTAGCTCACATTACATTTCTGTTGGATGATACTGTTCCAAATCAGGGGTTGGCAAACTTGTTCTGTAAAGGGCCAGCAGGAAAATATTTTAGGCTTTGCGGGCCATATGGTCTCTGTCACAAGTACTCCATTCTGTTCTTATAAAGAAAAAGCAGCCATAGATAATGTATAAACTAATGAGCTTAGCTGTGTTCTAATAAAACTTTATTTATAGACACTAAAATTTGAAATAATTTTTGTGTCACAAAATAGCCTTAAAATTTTTTAAAAATTATTTTAAAATGTGAAGTTGTTTTTTGTTTTTGTTTGTTTGTTCATTTGTTTGTTTTAGTTCAAAAGGCTTAAAGCCTGATTTGGCCCATTGGCTATAGTTTGCCCACCATAGATTACCCACATCTGCTCTATGTCAGCAAAGGGATCTTAGGGACAATATCACAATATCATCTTTACTACCACAAAAAAAGGTCTCAGGGGTTGGCTAGCTGAGTAAATAAGTAAAATGGACAGAGCAGAACTTGAAGAAGGATTACTTAGTCTAACAGTCTGGATTCAATATCTTTTTTTTTGGACTCTGTTTTCTTAGTTGCCCTTCAAATATATGAGCCTTGGATGGCCTGATCTTCTAATTTTTTTTTTTTTTCCCAGGAGAAGCAGGATATTCAAATGTTTATGGTAAATTTTCCAAATTTTAAATCCCTCCCACTTTTTATATAATTCCCCCATTTTTTGGTGGCTTTATTCTTTGTGAAATGTATTCTTCCCTGAAAATGGCTTTTAAATGACTCGTAGATGAGAACTGTTATAATTCAATTAGGCCAGAGTTTAATTTTAGGTTTACTGTGATTGTTTTAGGGAGAATAAGTACTTAGAAAACTATTTTATTGACTGAGAGAAAAAAAATAAGACCAACATGAAAACTGACTTTGGGGTTTTAAAATACCACTTTTACCTTTGGTTTAATGGTTACTTTTGGGCCATCTCTATTCCTAATTTAAATAAATTTTATACTACTAGCTTCATGAAAAATTATTCTGAAATGATTTTTTATTGCTACAATAGAATAAGATGTTTCAAATTTGTTTTTTGGGGGAAAGTCTGCTGTTCCTGAACTCTGCCAATTGGAGACAACTTCTTGATGTCAAAGAACTTCCTTTTCGAGAAATGTACTTGGCTCAGAATTGTTTATGCTGCCTAGTTTTGCCAAGTAGGCTCCTTATATCCAGGAGTTAAATCATTTTATCTTTGACGTTAAGGAGTAGTTTAGCCAATTTATACTTAGGGCAATACTTTTAAAAGGAAAAAAAATACGCTAAGATTGATTTAATACTGTTTTGTAGCATTTTTCATATACATACATATA
>NW_011912567.1:0-2023 GCF_000151845.1 Pteropus vampyrus | reverse complement strand
GGAGATTCCCTAGAGAACGGAGCCAAGACCAAGGGTAAGTGCTGATGCTTTGGGGTTTGGGGAAGTACAGTTCCAGGGCAGCGAGAATAAGGGAGTGAGGCAGAGGAGGATGGGATGTGATGCCAAGCGATGTATTTCCACGCCAGCCACTGCTTCGTGATGGGCCGCCAAGAGACCCGGCCAGTTGCTTAGCGGGAACGTGTGTAGGGCCATGTGGGATGTCTCTGCACAAGTGGCAGAGGGAACCGCCCCCCTCAAAGCAGTCATGCAGAGAGAGGAAAGAAATGTCTCTTCCTGGGTTCATTCTGTCTACTGCTTCCCATTGGTTGAATTTTACTATGTGGGGAGCCAGCTCCTTCACATTTCCGTGTCATCTGGTTCTTTAAAAGCCATGTAGGGAGAGGTATCCCCCACTGTGGCAGGCTGAATAACGAATGGCCCCCCAAAACGCCCACATCCTGATCCCCAGGACCTGAGAATGTTACCTTGCATGGCGAATGAGATTTTGCAGATGTGATTACATTGAGGACTGAGATTATTCTGTATTATTCACGCGGGTCCAATACATTCTCATTATAAGAGAGAGGCAGGAGATCAGAGTCAATCATAGATAAAGTGACAGAAACAAGAGGCTGGAGTGATGCAGAGAAGAAGCCACAAGCCAAGGGATGCCAGCGACCTGTAGAAGCTGGGAGAGGCATGCAATGCATTCTCCCAAAGAGCCCTCGGAATCATCCATGATTTTAGCCCCGTGACTCCCTGAAGACTTGTGACCTCCAGAACTGTAAGGAAATAAACTTACGTTGTTTTCAACTTCTGAGTGTGTGGTAGCCTGTTACGGCAACAATAGGAAACTAACTCACGTGCTGTAGGGGAGCGTTTCCTCTGAGCCCGTGGCTGGAGGATCTGGAGAACCTGATACATACACAGCCTGTCGTCTCAAGGGGTGGATAGTGCAGAGGTGGAGTGGGCCGCTGAGCGGGGGACGAGCAGGGCCAGAGACCCTGAGGAGGTCAGGAAGACGTACACAACTCACGGGCCCGTAGTTAAACTGGTTGCTTATATGAAGTCGAGGACAGAAAAAAATGAGTGTTGATCTTATTAACGTTGCTTCATTTTCAGTTGTGAAGATAACCACCTAGCTTTGTAAAATGTCTCTGGGCCTCTCGGAGTGGATTTGATATATGTCTACACACAGTCTATACTCTGTAAGTCAGACCATCACAAATACCCTTCGAATTTGGTTTAAACCTATTCAGAAACAATTTTGGTTTATGTCGATTTGATGTAGAACTTATGGAGAGCAAGTAGTAGGATAACTCAAACCGCTTTAGCAAACTTCTACATTTCAACGACCTAACACTAGTAACGGTGATTTCTTGCTTACATAATAGTCTGGTATGGGTGTAATGTTGGCAGGATGGTGGTCGTGCTCATGTGGTTATCCAGGGGCCCAGGCTGACAAGGGCTCTGCCTTCAACATTTAGCTTCCAAGGTCACCCTGGGCGTAAACAAACAGTTGACAGAAAGGGAGCCTTCGATTGGATAAGGACAAACATCTCTAACCTCCTTGGCCTAGAAGGGATGGTTTCTGCTTACAATGCCTCCAGCAAGATGCAGTCACATAATCTTGCTTATATGCAGGAGATGTGTGGAAATGTAGTTCCAGGCTGAGCAAACCACCTTTTCGGTAACAGCTCTACATTATATACGGGGAGGATGAAGCTTTGGTGAACAGTTGGCTGTCACTTGCCACAGCGTGCCCCTCTCCCAAGAAATATTTATAAAGACTCTTCTCCCAACCAAAAAAAGAGTACTCAAGGGATGTAACTCAAACTCCTATTAGTTACTGCATTCCTAGGAACCCAACACAAGATAGGTAAACAACGAGACAGTGCTCAATCTATGCGCTCAAAATTAGTCAAAGATGTATGATCAAGAGGTCGAGGGGCCACCACCCCAATAAAAAGGCACAATCCCTTATTCAGTGTCCAGGCTCAAGCTAATTTTTGGACCCAGGCCC
>NW_011912566.1:0-2252 GCF_000151845.1 Pteropus vampyrus | reverse complement strand
TCTGTGAAGGCCAGAGCCAGGTTTCCCAGCCATGTTCAACTCGAAAGCCTCTGTGATAACCACTGAGTTTTACTGCCTTCTGTCTTACAGCCCCGGCTGCTCAGACAAACCAAGTCTTCACAGTCTACAAAAGGTGCTTAGACTGAACTGATCTTTGCGGGGGTGGGGGGAAGGGAGGGGCGGATTGCCAAGGGACAAGATTTAAATAAAGCCAGGCAGATTTTAAAGATGTATAGTCCAGCGGATCCTCAAATCTGGCTTCGTTTGGATATTTCAAATTAAAAACTCTGAAATGGGAGACTATGATTCTATGTTACCATGGGAGTCCATAGAACAGAGTCAGAACAGCACAGAAAGGAAGAAACTAAGACGACAGGACTCTAATTCCAGTACTAGGTAGAGCCCCAGGAATGCCTACAATCCAGGTGTTTCACACACCCACCACCTGCCGCCCTGAATCTGCCAGGCTCTGTCTGCTGTGTAACAAGCCAAATCTCCATCAGGCTGCTTAATGTAGAAACAAAAAGCTGGCCTATTTCAATCAGTCTTGTTTGCCTGTAATTTCCCCCAAATGTGAAAAATAACAAAGATGAAGCAGGCAGACTAATCTGGAACCAGAGTTCTCATATCACATCGCATTTTGCGGTAATTTAAGTTGGATATTAGAATGTCAGTTTAAAAGGAAACCAGTTATTAGTGAAGGATAACAGGTGCTTTAAAACTACAGTAAGTGTTGACATTTGAAGGAAAGGAAGCATAATAACTTAATTCTTTTTTTGGCTTTGCATAGAAATAAATAGCCATTCCTTGTCAGTTCTCACCTCCACTTCACTCAGAGACTGAATATATAACAGCAAAGATTTCCACAGGGAAAACATGATGCACTCTGTTAAGGAGAAATAAACTATGGCATCAATCACAGAGTGACGGAATGGAGAGATACATGATGCCAGAAAGCTAAAATGCAACTGTAATTATGTTTTACTTTGTCAGAAAATAATTTTTATAAGTCTGTTACCTTGGTCTCCCAGCCTTACAGTATGAAACAACACTTATTCAGATTGTGAGGCATCAAAATATGTTCTCTTTTCCTAAAGAAAAACTCTGAGTAGAGGGAAGCAGCTCCAGTTTCTATACGCAAGCATACATAGTTTCCTTTTTGGAAAACTATTCCAAAATATCGTTGGCATCTGGTTTCTGTACAAGATGTGGACTATTTCTATTCTGCCGCAACAAATTGGAGATAAATTATTTGTTGGATTGAGATAGATAGGAGAAGGAAACATGATATGACAGCAAGGCATTAAAATGAGAGTCCGGATTCCAGGTCTAGCAGGCAGAAAAGCTACATCTCACCTCTGGCTGTCTGCTGCCTTTTTGGCATAAAGAGGGGCCTCGACAGAAAGTCTCTAAAATCTCTTTCAGCTTTAATATCTCATAATTCTATGTCTATGGGGCAGAGTCTGCTATACTATCCGCCCCTCACCCAGGGAGGGAAATACGGCTTTCCCTTTAGCAGACTTCCGATTCTTATTTACCCTGAAAAATATATACCACTTAGTAAACCACGGAAATCTCCTGCCATCATTCTTTATTTTTCTCCTAAAATGTTCTTACCAGTAGTTTTTTAAAAACTTAAGACTAACACTTATTAAGTATTAACTATATTTTGGTATTGCTATGTGCTTTATAAGATTAACTCTTTTAATCCCCACAACCCCACAAAAAATATTACTATTCTCATATTAAGGGTAGGAAACTGAAACTCAGAAAGGTTAAGGAATTTCTAACAATAGAGATATCGCAGACCACTTTCAAGGTTCTATTCAAGTCTGGGGTGAACGTGGGGTTTGGGGACCTCTGGACCAAATGCTCCCTACCACGTATATGGTGTCTGATCAGTACGTAGCAGATGGCAATGACCTCGTTATTCTGGGTCCATAGATATCCTCTCACTTTATTCAGGCATTATAAAAGGATTCTTTTAGAGAATCTTCTCTATCCACTTGGCCAGCCCCTAAGAATCGAGCGATTTTTCTATCTTCCCTCCATGTTCTAACGCCCAGTATTTACCTCTTTCTTTTTCCTCTCCTCTTCTTTCCGTTTCTTCTCTTCTCTTATCTGTGCTAAGCGCTGTTTCTTGCGCTCTAGCTCAGCTTTTAAGTCACTTTTGTCAGACATGTTGGTTTCCTTAGAGGAAAAGAGAAAAAAAAATGTGAATATATAAAAATAACTTTTCTGATTTATCATCG
>NW_011912565.1:0-2290 GCF_000151845.1 Pteropus vampyrus | reverse complement strand
TCAGCGGTAAGGTAACTTTTAATAACTCCAATGCTAACCTTTAGTAATGGACAATGTTCATTATTTGGAGGGCAGGTGCAGTGGCTACTTAGTTTACCGCTGAAGTGTTTTATGGGTTTATGAGTCAGCTATAACCACTAACTCAGTTAAATACCTAGAGAGTAACAAGGATCATAAACTTGACACCCTGATGTGCAGCTATCCCAGGAGTAAAAGCCATCACTTGGAAACCTTAGGGCAGCGGAATCAGGACTTGGTAACCGCAGGGAGTCATTTAGTAGTGAGGTTTCCTTTCGGTAGGTACAAGGGCCGGGCGTGAAGCAGACTCCACTCACTGCCTGCTCCAGTGACATGACACTGAGCAGATTATAAGGCCATGTCCTTACTGGAGAAGAGCAGGGCCCAGCGTAACTTCGAAGGGCAAGTCACAGCAGCCGTGGGAAGGTAAGCAGTTATAGGTTACAGCAAAGAGAGTGACTATGCCTCATAAAATTACATGCTCCCCAGACTGAGTTGGATGTGTATGCGGGATTATAGCAACATTTTTTGAACTTTGAACCAGACCTGATCTTAAAAATGTAAAGTCAGAAGGCCCACCAATTAGGAAAATACACACACACACACACACAGAATATCTATTCCTGGAAAGTTTATAACCAAATATATTAGTAATTCCCTTTAGAACGCGAATTAAGTATGTATTTAGTTTAATACAAATAATTTATATAGAAAACTGAGTAAGGTACCAACTGCAGTAAATATTGCCTGAAAGTGAGTATGTAATCCAATGTCATTACATGCATGAGTCTGATAACTTTATCGAATTAGCAAATTAATATACAGTTGCATCAGGATGCCTTTGAGAAGAAGTAGAGCTATTTCCTTTTTCACACCTGGGTGCCCCTCTGTAGCATTTCTGGAAAATATATCTTGTTCTCAGTGCCTAGAACATTGTTAAGTATATAATAAACACTCAATCTGTTAGGTATGTAAAGAAGTAGAAAGGAAGGGAGAAGGGGAGTAAGGAGAAAAAGAAGAAATGACCAAATCTTTATTATAACAGAAAGAAAGAAATGTCAGCTTCAGCTCCTAGGAAACTTAAGCTAAAGTGTGCTCGTATTTGAGGCCTCTGATCTCAGCAAAGTGTAGGCCAGACACCCAGAGCGCCCTGTCTCTACGGTACAGCAAGATAAATTACTTGTAATTTTTGTGATAAAATTACTTGTTATAAGATATATTTCCACACAATTAAAATTACAACAGTTTTCAATGATTGCAGAATTCTCTAGAAAATAAAAAGAATCTCCAAAGTCTAAAAAAACAGAAGTACGTACTGAAGGAAGCGGGAGTAGAGTGGTGCGACAGCCGCCAAGGGACAGACGCAGACCGCATTCGCTCAAGGACACAGGTCGCCGGCCTAACGAAGAAAATACCTTTAAGAGCAGCATTTTTACATGTTTTAAGATAATTTGCAGATGGCAGTTATTAACATCATCTGCCCCTTCTATTGCTTCATATTGCATTTTGATCTTTAAGCCTAAAGCGTTTTACTTAGCCTGTATAGTTAACATGTTTATTCTGAAGTACTGTACTTAGGAGGAAGTGACTTACTGTCTGTAAATTACTTTGAAGTGCATCCAAAAAATAAGATGGATTAATGGATGGAAAAATGGAGGATCACGTGACAAAGGGTAGAGTAAAATGTTCATGGTAGAATCCAGGGCAATGGATATAAAAATTTTTAGTTTTTCCGTTTGAAATTTTTCATAACAAACTATTGGAGAAAAGTTTCATGTCACGTTTGTTTCACAGAGGAAGAATCTCTGTTTCGCACTAAATGTTCTTTATAGTTTTATGTCAGATTCTGCCTTACTGTTTTAACCTGGAGCTGATAGGATATATATATGCAGTCCGTTAGATAATTCATGTACTAAATCAGCCAGATGGAAGCTCCGTGAAGAGATCTCTCTGCCTGGGTACAAATATTAGCAGTGGACACACTTGACTAATTAACCTAATCCTAGGAAGTCGATAAAGTGCCATCTAATTAAATTACAGATCTTACCTTTGGTTGTGCGTGTCTGGGTATAAGACGTGACCAAGAAAAGAATCCAAAAGAAAACCTCAAAGCATCAGGGCAGAAAACTTCCAGTTAACACTGCGGACTATTTAATACACAAAAAAATAGTTCAAGGCTAACCCTCCAGATCTGGAAAACCAGTGCTTAAGTTCCGCATGAGATTGTTACTTAACATCCATAAATAAGAAAATTAGAGAAAGTAATTCATGT
>NW_011912564.1:0-1342 GCF_000151845.1 Pteropus vampyrus | reverse complement strand
ATGAATGAAATGAAACTCAAAACCTTTCCATATTTGCATCCTTGTGATGCAATGAACTAAGGTATCTGCATCCATGTTTCTAAATAAATTCAAATAGGAATGCCTATGGTATGTAGTTATCATTTATTTTCTTTATTTCTACTTACCTACGACGAAAGAAGTACATGTTAATTACCTCATTATATCATGGAGCGGTGGAAAGAGAAGTGGATAACGAGGTAGGAATCCCAGGTTGTGGCTCTGGCTGGTCTTGACAAGCCAGTTCATCTCTCTGGATCTTCTCAGTAAAGTGAAAGATGGAGACCAGATTATCTCCAAAGTACATAACAATTCTAATGTTCCGACAGGCTTATCATTCAAGGACTGACTGTTTTGGTAGCAGAATCTCAACTAGAATGAAAAGAAAGGGAGGAAGAGAGACAGAGAAAAACCAGATTGAACCAAAATGCCTCTTTACCTTAGGAATTTGCCATGTACAATTAATTCCACCCCAGGGAAAATTACAGTTATTTCTGTTCTTTCCACCAGAGGTTAATATGGGCTCAGAAAGTCAGTAGTCAGTGCCAGAGATTATAATTAAGCCACTCCTGTATTTACTGATTGTGGAACAGGTTCTAACAATCCAATAGCTAAGACAATCAAATGAATATTTAAAATACTGAAATTTCCTGATTTGCATTTAATTTGTAAGGAGTAACCACAAATGAGATGATCTGAGCCTCAGAAGAGGCCATATAAAGTAGTAGAAATAGCACAGAAATAGAAGCTCAAAAATATTCTATTCTCTGCTGTGCCCCAAATTATCTCATGATGTTGGCAAGTCATTTATGATCTTTAGGTCCCAGTTCCTTTATTAAAGAAAGAAGTATTTGGGTTTGTTGGTCTGTAAGATGGCTGACAATCATGGAATTCCTTGAATCTATGAAAAATGAGGTCCGAATTGAGAAAAGCAAATAATCATGTAATACTGAAAGCCTGTTCCGGGTAAATGCAGTAGGGAGACTCGTAGGCAACATTTTACTCAAGAACTGGCATTCTGGCTTGTCTTGGACCTACCACCATTGTTATAAGAGAAAGCAAATGGGTAAGTTTCATATTCTGCTTAAAAGATAAAAGGATATTACAGGTCTCAAAACCAGTGAAGGTTAAGGATAGAGTAATTGAAAAATAAGCAAACATGTAACTTAGATCAATGGAAAGGAAAGAAAGTTGTCACATTTTTCTCATCACTAAATCAATGAAATGAGAGATGCAAATACTCCTTGGGAGAAATAAATTTCAGTTTCAAGCTTCAACTTAAAACTTGTCAAGCTTTGGAAAATAGATTTCTTCCAAAGAAAGC
>NW_011912563.1:0-2158 GCF_000151845.1 Pteropus vampyrus | reverse complement strand
CAAACATCCCTGTACCCACCATTCTGAATTGCCACTAACATTTTATTTTCCTCAAATGTTTTTATAGGAATGAAACTTTAAAATTACAGATAAAGTTGAAATTCTCTTTTCCCATTGCTCCCAGTCTACTTACCCTACCTCCTCCTTCTCCCCAATTTACCCACCTCACATGCCACAAGCGCTGGCATTCTGTGGTTAGTGGGGTTCCTTCTCATCTTTCTTTTACGTTTGGCATTGTTTTTAGAACAATAAATAAAAATGAGAAAACAAAATAATTTTACCTTTCTTTATCCAATCCCTGTTCTGTTAGATCCCAGGACAAGAGGCCTAACGTCTCAGTTTTGGGGAATGAAATATTTTAGTAGGCATCATTAGGAAGAGAGTGGTTCTTAGACCAGGATGATGCTTTACAGGGCAGTCTAATGTGTTGGTGGGATTATACATGTCCAGCACAACCAGACAAATGATGATTTATTCAAAGTTTACAACATGGTGGGTGCTTTAAATACATAACCTCATTTATGCTTCCCAGAAGACTGTGAGGAAAATATCTCATCCCTATTTTACAGATGAGGAAACAGAGGCTTAGAGGGGGGTGGGATATCCCAGGCTACTCAGCTGACAGTCACGGCTGGATCTGAACCCAAGTCTGCCCGACTCTGGTGCCGAGCTGATGACAGACAGCTGAATGACACTGGCTGCAGATGGATCCAGGCCGGCTGGCTGAGGCTCTTGTTCTCATTAAATAGGGTTTCTATTTGGAGCTCTGTTTTTTTTCACTCACTCATAATTTTTCTGAAACTCTCTCTCCTTAGGGCAACATTTTCCATCACCAAAGGTGACTTGTTTTGAAAAAGTTTGAGTAAAAACAGCGCTATATTTCTTGCTTTCCAGAGAATGGAAAAACACATGCTATTCAGTCGTGTTTTTAACAGCTCCTTTAAGAAGCAACACACAGACACTCACATAAATTATTTCTTATTTGTTAATTACCCTAAATGCCATCCACAGTTTTTCCAAAAAAACAATTGGGAACGTGAGTTAAGAAATTGAGTAATTTTTTGAACCTATTTATTTTCCTTATAAAATCCGTATCCTCTGCTTTAGAGAAATAAATGTGTTTGCTCTCTCTCAACTTAGTTATTTAACGTTTTCCAAGGGTCAGCAGACTTCCAGGTACTTTTCGGGTATTCAAGTAGACGCGGTTCCTATCTATGAGATTTTTGCCTGAAAAATCTCGTAAGTTGAGCAAAGGTATACAAAGATATATAAATGAATAACGGCGAGTAATTGTACAGTGCTTTGCACTTTAAAACGTGGATTCACATACAGTCTTTCATCGAGGACCCTGGATGGCAGGGGAGTAGACGATTTATTAAAATAACTTATTCTCATTTTAAAACTACTTATTCATTTCCCAGGACTGCTGTAACAAAGGGCCACAAACTGAGCGGCTTCAACAACAGAAATTTATGTCTCACAGTTCTGGAGGCCGGAAGTCTAAAATCGAGGTGTTGGCAGAGTTTGTTCCTCAGTGAGAGAGACACTGTTCTATGCATCTCCCCCAGCTCTCGGTTTGCTGGCATTCCTTGGCATCCCTTGGCCTGTAGTAGCATCACCCCAAGCACCTTTTGCTTTCATGGTATTATATGTGCATTTCTATGTCAGATTTTTCCTTTGTGTGAGGCACTAGTCAGATTAGGGACCCACTCTACTCTAGTATGACCTCATTTAAACTTAACTAATTATATCTGCAATGACTCTGTTTTCAAATAAGGTCCCATTCTGAAATACTGGGGGTTAGGATTTTGATATTAGATTTTTGGGGGGTGTGGGGGAAGACACAGTTCAACCGCTAATAGCCTCATAGTGGATGCTATGCTATCTTGCTCAGATTACCTTTCAGGAATGAAAGGCTTATTCCCACAGCTGCCAACCCTCAGCTATCAGCCTTTGCTGAGAATTGCTTTCAACTGAAGAGAGTCTTCTGGTCCAAGGTCACACTCCTTCCTGGGGGTAGTCATTATTCAATGACCAGTCTCTCTCTGCATGTGTATAAAACCCTCTCCTCAACTTGGACAATTCTAAGAGGACATCGTGGCTTCAGGACTCCCCAAGGGGTTGACCAAGGCCTTGGCTGTGACCACGTTGCAGCCCA
>NW_011912562.1:0-2475 GCF_000151845.1 Pteropus vampyrus | reverse complement strand
ACCACTGTGACGTGAGAACTGCAGGTAGACAGAGCTTTGCGCCTCCCTTCCTGACTGTGACTTTTAAGGGAATTTAGGATGACTCCATAAGAGATCAGTAGAAGGACAAAGATTAGACCATCATACAGATTAAACCACTATTAACAACCACCATGAATCCTACAAAATAGGTGTCAGTGCAGGCGAGTTCCAATAATGGGTACATGTCACAGGCGAAGTGGTCAATAACTTTAGGACCACAGAAGGGAAGGCTGTACACAATGAAAACTTGAACCACGGAGTGCACCAAACCTCCAACCCAGGACACCACCAGAAAGAGGAAGCACACCTGTCTATTCATGACCGTTAGGGAGTACAGTGGCTTGCAGATAGCCACATATCGATCATAGGCCATCACCATCAGTAGGAAGAGCTCAGCACATCCAAAAAAGTGGTCCAGAAACAGCTGTCCCATACAAGCTGAGAAGGAAATTGTCTTTTTAGCAAACAATAGGTCTATAATCAATTTCAGTGAAATGGTAGTAGAATAAACCACATCCATGAGTGACAGAGAGGCAAGGAAGAGGTACATGGGGGAGTCCAGGAAAGGACTGGCAAAAACAGTCACTGCAATGAACAGGTTGCCCAGCACTGTCACAATGTAGATGAGTAAAAATATGACAAATAATACTTTCTGCCCCTCAGGATCCTGAGTGAGGCCCAGGAGGATAAATTCTGTCACATTGTTAGACTATCCCATTGACTCTTCTATAAGGGCTGGTTCATGGATAAGAGGTCAGGAGACAGGACCTGTAATGAAATCGTGAACATGACTATGAACACATCCATTATGCTCTGGATACAACTTCTGATTGTATCTTCTACAGTGGTTTACACACAATAAACTTTTAGTAAATATCTATGAATCCAAAGAGCCCATTATACCTTCTCTTGACAATTTCTCTTCAGATAATTTTGCTGGTGCTACAAGTAAAAGGTTCTATCTCTAAGTCTTCGTGGATCATCCACAGAGAAGAGGAATCAAAAGCCCGACATTAATCGCACGTTTCTTATAGTCTTCTTTAAATCATGTCAGTCTGTGGCACAGAAGTCAGCAGTGATAAACTGGAACAGGGTTCCAGCCCTTCAGAAACTCATCTCTGCTGGTGGCAAAACAAATATATAACACACTGGCATAGAGTAAGCCATCTGAGTTGGTAGCATTTGTGGTAAGTATCTTTACAATATGATCTAAGTCCCATCAAAAATAAAGGCTCTACTGAAATAACTCACTTAATACTGTGGTGATCCACAATTAGAGGTTCAGTCTTCCATGACTCAGGATGTTCAGTCTTCATGGATATCTCATTAAATTTCAAGAGACCATTCTTTGAACTGTATCAAATAACTACAAAATTATTTAGCACATCGTTCTGCCAGTGATTTGATCTGATTCTGTGACTGCCGGGTATTTTTTCTTTGACTGTCACCTATTTAAGGAATTTTAGTTTTGTCCGCTTAATCTCTGCCTAGCCCACAACCCTTAACACGCATACACTATTAGGTATTCAGAACGTATTCTTAAACTAACTGAATTATATTAGAAGCTAGTATCCTTTTATTCAAAACTTGCGGTAACCTAGGTAATGAGGGAGGAGAACACAGACACTGAAAAGGGAGATAAGGAAAAGGGGACATGATTTTATTTTTAATGCTTCTTAAGTTTGAGAGAGATCTAAAACAGGGATTTGACGGGATTTTCAGGGTCTAGATTCCAAAAGGCAGCATACTCAAGGGGATGTCTGAGCAAAGTGTGAGAAGGCATCGGTTTGAGCCATTTAAAATGTAATTGCATGTCTGTCTCATTGGAAAATAATGGACTTGAACTGGAAAACCTCAGAATTCTTTGCAGTCTAAGTATCTATAAAACTTTTTGTGCAGCACCAACTTATTATTCTATTCTGCTGACATTTTTCATATCTTTATAATTAAAGAAAAATCTCTAGGCCTATCATTCTGACTTGAACAATGTTAGCCAGTGATAAATGGGATTTTACAATTACAAAGATTGAATAATAACTACAAGATACTCATTCAGCATCTAACTATTTAATACCCAAAACATCCTCCGGGGGAGAGTGTAGCACAATGATGAATAACATGGACTCTGAAGCTGCATTTCCTGTGTTGAAACCCCAGCTTTGCCACTTCCTGTCTAGGTGAACATGAGCAACATTATAAACCTCTCTGTTCCTCAGTTTCATCATATTTATAATGAGGTACTAATAGTGGCGGTTATTTTATTATGAGTCAAATACCTGAAGACCACCTGGTACCCATAAAGTTTCACTAAATGACAGCTGTGATCAATATTCTTGAATGCTTCACTATGAACACTGCATCAGAAGAAATCATCTGGATCTTTGTCAATTTCATAAGGAATATAAACACAGTCCACGATCAAAAGAATGTTATAACTATAATTTGCAAACCCCT
>NW_011912561.1:0-2182 GCF_000151845.1 Pteropus vampyrus | reverse complement strand
GAGCATCTTAAAACGAAAACTGACATCCAAGCCTGTGGCATTCAGGAGTGCATCGAGACGGCTCTGTGCACAGCGAATACAAAAGGCAACGTGTAATATGTCACTGTTCCGTCCTCCAAGAGGCCCAGTGAACACGCCTGCGCAGAGGCACTCATACGGTGCAGGACGGTGGCGAGGGGAAAAAAAGCGCCGAAAATCTGCAGCCTGATTTTCTTCAGTTTTCCCTTTCTTCTAATTATTGAATGTACAATAAAAAATAAGCTAAGTAAAAAATCTCACTGTACTTCTTCGTTTCTTGTAAATTCCCAACATTACTCATACTTTAGCTCAAACAGACGGGGAGGCTCCGAATGGACAAGTCCCGCAAGTTCCTTCTTCAGTCTAGCTCCCAGAGAGGCCCCTGCCATGATCGATTATCAGTGACAATGAAGGGAATCCACAAAAGTCTTTACAGAAGCTTTACGTATTTCAAAAACATATTGAAATGAAGACGGGCATTAGATTTTTCTCATTTTGTTCATTACGACGGTTTCCACATGCAAGTACGTTCGTTTTTTGTAACGGTATACATCACTTTCCGTATCCTTTGTCATTAACAAAATTTTATGTCCATGACATACAGTCGTGCACACATAACAGCATTTCAGTCAATGATGGTCCACAAACACAGGTGGTCCCATGAGGTTATAATGCAGCTGAAAAAGTCCTATCGCCTAGTGACATGACACTCATCGCAAAGCCACAGACCAACGCTTTTACTCACGTGTTTGTGGTGCTGCAGCTGTAAAGGAACATAAGGCACTGCCAGCCATATAAAAGTACAGGACATACAATTATGTACCATATATAACTATCAATAATATGATAAATGACTATGTTACTGGTTTATGTATTTACTATACTTTTTATCGTTATTTAGAGTGTACTCTCTCAACTTGTTAAAAAAACTTTGCCGTAAAACCAGACACCATGTTACACCAGCAGAAGCCTCATACATCTCGTGTTTACTGCATCTCTTGATTACATCGTTTTCCCTTATGCTTGATTAGTCTCGTATTGTTTTATAAATATAGTACAGCCTATGCACAGCGTTTATAAAGTATATAAAGTTTATAAAGTCTACAGTAGTGGACAGTGATGTCCTACGCCTTCATATCCACTCCCCACACACTGACTCTCCCAGAGAAAATTCGAGTCTCGCCAGCTTCACTCATGACAAGTGTCCTATATAAGTAAACCATTTTTTATCTTTTATATCATTTTTTTTTACTGTATCCTTTCTATGCTTAGATATGTTTAGATACACAAATACTTAGCATTGTGTTACAGTTGCCTACACGTGTCCGGTACAGTAACATGCTGTACAGGCTTGTGGCCCGGGAGCAGCAGGCTGTGCCACACAGCCCAGGTGTGTAGTAGGCTAGATGATCTAGAGCTGCGTAAGATCACGCTATGATGCCCACGCAGTGACGAAATGGCCTAACGATGCGTTTCTAAGAACGTATCTCTGTCGTCAGCAATACAACTGTATTTTCATTAATCTCTTCGCTGTCTTGTGAGGCAAGCATGTACCTCTGCTCTAGGCTTCTCCTCCTCTCTCTGATCCCTGGAAGATAACCTCTTACATTTTTGTTATACACACAAATACTTCAAATGAAAGAATGATCTCCCTACAGAGAGGTTTCAGTAAGAATCATACAATGTGAATTCATTAAAACACAACCCTGAGCTATCGGATTCTAAAGTGTAAAATTTAAAAAGGGAAGAGTGAGTTTCTTCTTTAATCATAACAAAGTAACCAGCCCTGAGGCAGAAATGGTGAGCACTGTCTTTACCACATCATCTCTCAAGCCCAGATGTCACTGCAGTGGTGGTGTAGGTGGCCACAGGAAGCGAGAGCTTGAGATCTCAGATGGTGCCAGTAAACAGGACTTGCGGGCACCTTCTCACCGTTAATTAATTGGCAGATAAGCAAACACACATCCAGGCACAGAAAACCTGACTGAAGCTAGGAGTTCCTCCACCCCAAAGTCCAAGTGGCAAGGACTAGTCCCCCAGAGTCCTGGGCTGCTGAGACATTTTCCTAAAGAGACTAACACACTACTTCTCTGGAGAAACTGCTTCGTTATTTAGATCTGTATTCTCTGGACCCAAACAGAGAATCTGGTTTAGCAGATATTTG
>NW_011912560.1:0-2111 GCF_000151845.1 Pteropus vampyrus | reverse complement strand
TGGAGGAAAAAAGGAGAATTATCATAATGCTTTTTAGAGCCTCCAAAATTGTTTGTAATATCTAAGTAAACATAGATCAAATACTAACGAGATATTCTTCTTTTTCTTTTTTTAAAAGACTCCAATATGCAAGAATGATTAATTCACAACAAGACAAAATTAATTTGTGAAATTCCAAGAGATTAAAAAAATTAGCATTTCATATTTTCAAGCCAGGAGTATGTATTTTGATCTCCAGCTGAAACACAAATTTTCAATTTTAACTTTATATATTTGTGTTCTGATATTTCAAAAATATTTCTATATATTCTGAGATCCTTGCCTCAAATCATTCTTTTACCTTTCCAAGGGGAGAAATAATTTAATAAAAACAATGCAGTCAAGTATAAAGAACCTAATTCCCCCTCGCTTTTTTTTTTTTTTTTTTTAATACATAGAATGTCTCTTGGCTCTTCTGTTGATTTTAGGTTACATATACTTAGTTTTTGATAAACATAAGACTTTAGGTAGAATTCCAAAAGATAATACTGTTATAGATTTGCCAGTAAAATCTTATTTTTAATTCATCCTTGATAATTAATTGAGAGTATGATCTTTTGAGATGGATCTGGTTCAAATTCTGATTTTTCCAGTATGACCTTAAGATAATTCCTTTACCTCATTAAGTATCACTTTCCTCAACAGGAAAATGGGAATCAAAATCCTAACTCAATGGGTTGTTTTAAGGATTAAACAAAGTGATAGATGTAAAACTCTTAGCAGAATAAGCCCTTAATATAAGCCAACTAATATGATTTCAGGAGCTAGAATAGTTTATGCTGTGCTAGGTCGTAAATAACATCCCTTATTTCAGAGGCTTTACAAAATAAAAGCCTATTTTTCTTTATCACATAAGTCACCAAGGATGCTGTCCTACATGAGCTTTCTTAGTGACCCAGGCTGCATCTATCTTGAATCTACATCCTCTGAACCATGGCTATTAGGGTCTCTGAGTGAGGAGAACAGAGTACAGAGAGCACACACCTGCTTTTAAATGACCTAGCTCAGCAGTGGCAACATAACTTTCCTCATAGTCTGCTGGCTAGAAGTAACCACTTGGCCCAGTGTGACCACAAGGATGCCAGGACTTGCAATATTCCTTTGTGCTAAGGAAGAAGAGGAGAAATGGTATGAGTATTAGAAGTCTTACTCCAGTACAGTTGATAAAACTACTTGAATAGGAAAACCAAAACACTGAATTTTAAAGAAATCCCAGTGCCACTGAAATACTTATAAAATCCAATGAAATTTGGATTATTGATTTCTGTGGTATGAAAGTCTTTACTGACAGAAAGAGCTAAATGTAGATAAAAATAGAATATCAGACTAAACAGAAGTAAACCAGATTTTTGGTCTTGGCTTGGCTATCACCATGAATAACTTTGGGTAGGGCATTAATTTCTCATTTTCTTAAACTTTAAATTGATAAAAATTGTCTTTCCCAGTGTACTTCACAGAATTGTTATGATTTCAAAAAAAAATCTTTAAGGCAAAGTACTTTTATGAGTAGATTGCATGGTTCTTTAGCTCTTTCAGGGAATACAACTTAACTACATTTTCTGGCTTCCTTTGTTTGAGAAGTGGCCACGAAAACAATTTTAGTCAAAAGAATGTGAGTGGAAGGAACATGTACCTTTTCTTACCCAAGCTATTGAAGAAGCTGGTGAGTGTCCTTGCTATCTGTCTCTTTCTGCTGGTTGGACGCAGAAGAAGTTGAGGCCTGAGAGGATGGCAGAGCCACAAGATGGAAGGAGTCTGGGTCCATTCCTGACCAAAAGGAACAAGGCTGCCCTACAACCAAGGGCACCTCCTGGGACCGTTACATGAACAGAAGTACCATTCTATCATGATTGAGCCATTCTGTCTTTGGAGGTGGTCTAATTGTTATTGCCACTTAGCATAGTACAGACTTAAATTTTGTATTGTAATATATGCTTGGTAGGCAGTGGGTCTTCATAAATGACTATTGGATAAATGAATGAAGAAAATACTTACAAATCTCATAATAATTTTGCTTTTTTTTTTTTTACCATGATTCAGAGCTTAGCTTCAAATTATTATTATTTTTTTTT
>NW_011912559.1:0-2231 GCF_000151845.1 Pteropus vampyrus | reverse complement strand
AGCAACTAAATTAATTAGATTTGACACAATTTTTATAATTGACTCCTTAGGTACTGTTGTCAACTAACATACATTCTTTAAGTTTTTAAAATTAAAGTAATAGATGAACTTGATTAAAAACCAGCAGGTTTTATAATGAAAAGAAACAGTCCTCTGCCCTATTCCTCCCTTCCCTTAATCCTAGATCCCAATGGCAAAAATTGGGGGAATTTCTGTTTTTAATTTTTCCTGTAGTCATTTTCATATCTTCCAGTATTATGTTTATACTGGCGTATATGGGTTAAACTTTTACATTATCTATTGATTTTTCTCCTGAGGTAAATAAAGCTCTAGATCACTTACACTTTGCTCTCTGAACCCCACCTTTAACAAGTAGAATTCCATCACAATGATCACTTCCATCACCAGTAAGCTCTGCAATTTCAAAAACAATCCTTAAACCTTAATATTTTTTTCCATCAACTATGGTCATCTTTGATTTGCTAATCTTCCTTCCTAGTCTTCCAACCCATCATCTATACATTTACTTTGATTTGACATGGTTTTGATACTGCATTTTGTGATTTGACCATAGGTTGATTCTAAGAAAAAAAAATTACGTTTACATTTGTATGATGATATAATGTTTACAACAGAACCATGCCACATACAAACATTACATCCTTTTCTACAGTTCTCATGTCACACAATGGCAAATTGGAAAATAGTCATATATTTTTTAACCCTCCAACTAATGTCTTCGATGCTACCTCATGTTTTCAATCATTTTGTACATGCTAGCAGTTCCTTTTCTTTACCGAATACTTTCCTTTTAGAGATGTCCACTTTCCAGCACTGGCCTAAAATGAATGCTGCTAGTTTTACTGCACACCTGTATTTTGGAGGCAGGAACTAACTACTTGGTTCATCTAGTGTTTCCTTGGGTCCCATGACTCTTCTTTCTTGATTTATTTTTTATTTCCTAAGAGTTTATTCTCAATTAAATGACTAAAAAATGTTAATGAGAGTTTATTTTGGATTATTTTAGTTTAGTTTTCACTTTTTTACTGTTAGAAATGCCATTTTTCTCCCTCACACTTAATGGTAGTTTGTCTGGATATAAACCTCTAGCTGATTTTTTTCCTCCTTAGAACTCAGAGAGCTTATTACATTGCCCTCTGTTATGCCGATATAGATAATAACAGGTCAGACACCACTCTGATTCTTCATCCTTTGTTAAAACATCTGGTTATTTCTTTCTAAAAGCTTTTTGGAACTTTTTATTTTTCCTCTGGAGGAATCTGTCTGCTCTATCTCATTCATAGCCCTCCCCTATTCATATTATCTCTAATCTTTCTTTACTAGTGAAGTTAATTTTTCTATCTTGCTACTAGGTTATTTTGCAAATCTACTTTAATTTTCATTGATCTTAGTTTTAATTTTTCCTTCTCTATAGCATCGTGTTATTATGAATGCAATAGGTTCTTGAATCTCGAATATATTTTGATGCTTCTTTTTTAATTGCTCTTATGTTCCCTGAATTAAATCTTTTTTATTTTTAATGCCCATTTTCTTTCCTACTAGTTTATGTTTGTCTTTTTCATTTACATTTTTTTTTTTTGCATTCTGAAATATCTGGAGATCATGGGCTGAATTTTTATATTTAAGAAATCTGCTTTTCTAAGTTCTAAGTAGCTGAATGGGGCTTGCTTTATGGTGAATCACTAAAAACCCAGCCATGCCTCACCTCTGAGGTCTTTGCTCTGGAACACTAATAATCATGCTAGCTGCCACAGTTATGGTTTGAGATTACTTTAGGAATTATTGCTTGAAACATGTGGTCATTCTTATTTGTTAAGAATTTTACCAAAGTAATCACTTTTAAAAATTCTCTTCTGATTTTTGCTTTCCTTCTATTAAACTCACAATAGAAAATCATTAGATAAATTATATGTTCACACTGAATATCAGAGTTAAGTACATTGTTCTGAGCATACTTAAAATGCTGCTCTTGTTGGAAGAGTGCAACAAAACAAAACACCAAAGCGAATATGTAATTTTACATTGGAAGAGTGGTAAATCAGAATATGTGTTATAGAAAAACATGTATAACAAGTAAAGTATTACCAAATTGTCCTTCAAAAACGTAATCATTTTAAAGTTATAATGGTGGGTGAAAAGGCCTATTTTTCATCTCCATTCAATATTGTAAGTATCAAACTTTTAATCCTTGCACTATCTCAATCATATTT
>NW_011912558.1:0-1459 GCF_000151845.1 Pteropus vampyrus | reverse complement strand
CTAAGCTCCTTGGGGTCCAAATCACCACACTCTCTTCCATATGGTAATAGTTGGTCACTGTGTAGTCTAAGCAGAGTCATGCGTACAACCATCTCCGTTGATCCTTTTCTTGCCTTTGTGTTAAATTAATTGTGTTAAATCAAACTGAAACCAAAAAATATTGAGGTTCTGCTGCTATGTTCAAGGTCATGAAAAGTCTTTCTTCCTGGTTTTCTGAAACTTTATATATTAGAAATTCCTCTCCAACATCATAAAATCAATGTAGAAATTATCAGCACTTATCCTAAAACACAGAATCAATTTTTTTTCTCTAGAAATAAAAACTATAGCTACTCAACTGAAAAGCAGTCTAGGCATCAGAAAATCTGTACTCTTCACTTTGGTACTAGATTTATGTTGGACTTTATTAGGTCACTTTGTGTCGTTTTATCCAACTGGGACAGAAATACAGACAGCTGACAATTTTAAAACACTCATATAAAAGACCTATTTGACTGCAAAGCATTATTAAGGTACTTTATATATATAATATGTTGCAATGCTGTTTTCTTAAACTAACAATTATTTGGTATGCTGATCACAAAGAGCCTGTAAACTTTATTTGCACTAGCATTTAATAAACCAATCGAATATGTTATACTTCTATAATGATTGGTCAGTCATCCAGTAAGGCAGTATACAATATGATAGTTAACAGTGTGGGTTATACAAAGCTTTGGTTCCTAACCTATACAATGAGATTACTACTACTTCTTAGAATTATGATAATTAAAGAAGATTATATATGTAAAACACTTGGCACAGTACCCTATTAGAACCAATAAAAGTTAGCTGTTTTCGTTATTATACATAATTACCATATTAGATACTTTTATTGGACCACTGACCTATTCCTATCGGATTCTGGATTTTGAGACAATTATTATGAACTGTCTTCCCTGAACCACTTTTCTAGAAAATTGCTACCCTCCCAACCCCTACACGCAACAACAGCTAAACTTGCCATGTGTCTATAATGTGTCTGTGCCCTTTACCACAGTTAACATAACATCTGACTCAAGCTGGTTTGATTATTTATTCCTAGAAATTCTGGGACTTGAAAGGTGAGTGAGGATTAAAAAAAAAATTTTTTTTTAATTTAAAAAAAAAGTATGCCAAAGAGAGGAAAAATGCATGAGTAAAGAACAAAGAATCTCTTTCTCAGTTATCAGAGCTGTAACTATAAGACTAAGACTATCAATGCCCTTGCTTCTACTGCCCCATGGACCAGATGCTGGAGAGGGAGGAATATAAGACAGAGGCAAAAAGAAGCAAAGAAGAGAGATGTAGAAAATGGCAGTAGCATTCGGGTCCCTAGTTCCGGCTTATTCCTGAGAGGGAGCTTACATTCCTATCTTTGGAGATTGTGAGACATCCAAGCATTGTCCTCTTTCACTTAGCTTAGCCAAAGTTTGATTAT
>NW_011912557.1:0-2431 GCF_000151845.1 Pteropus vampyrus | reverse complement strand
GCACTAACTCATAGACTCCTAGAGCCTTCTGATAACACTATAAATATAGTTCGAAGAACAAGCAAAACCTGCTTGTAGGTCAAAAGCTGTTTTAAACTTCTACTATTTTTTAATTGAAGATTTGATTCTTGAGAAACTTCTAACCTCTCGGCTCCTAGGTTTGGCTTTGGATAGAACTAGGACCTTCAAGAGGATCAACAAGATAATTGACTATCTCTGACTTGAATATAAATATTTATCAAATGCTCTTTTTAATGAAATTACCACTGTGTTAGGTCTGAAGAGGATCAGCCCTGACAAGGGAAGATTTGAGGCCCCCAAGGACAAAGGCCGCGAAGCCTCATTTCCATCAAATTTTCCATCTCTGGTATCCTTGGCCAGGTCCTTTGACTACACAATTTGAAACAGCTATTCTCTCTTTTTGTTTTTGTCTTTGTTGTTTTTGAGCTGCGCTCTTGTGGTTGTTTTTATTGATTTGTGTTCATTTCTAACTTTACCTAAGTAGATACCATCAGCTGTCCGCTTAGGAATGTAGCGTGGAAATGCCATTCTTTTTCTCAGGAAACTTGATCCATTGAAAATGATTTAAATCAGTGGTCCTCAACCTTTTAGGCACCAGGGACCAGTGTTCCTATGAGAATCTAATGCTTGATGATCTGAGGTGGAGCTAAGGCAATGTTGCTAGCACTGCAGAGAGACTACAAATACAGATGAAGCTTCACTTGCTCCCTGCCACTCACATTTTATTGTGCAGCCTAGTTCCTAACAGGACTGGTACTGGTCCGCAGCCCAGGGATTGGGGACCCCGATTTAAATGAACTCATTTGTATTTTGGTGGTGATGAAAGTAGTAGGAAGGTTGTGAGTGTTGAAGAATAAAGACATATTTTTCTTCACATGGTAATGATCATCAGGTTTATAATCCTTGATATTTATATAGAATGCTACAGTTTTAAATAACTTCCATATATAGTTTTACTTGATCATCATTTCCATTTGATGTCTTACTCTTTTTTTCTTTCTTTGTTAGGAAGAAGAGGGAAAATGTAGTAGAACATAGACTGAATAACATAACAGTGCTTTGTAGTTTCTTTGACAGAAATTTTTCCAGACATGAGGACAGAGGAGTTTGCCTCACCAGACTCTGCAGCAGTCCAGCATCAAAGGCTTAACAACGCGCACCAAAAAAAAAAGATGTGACTCAGCCGTTTGCTGGTATCAAACAAATATATCAGAAGTTGATGTGATAAATATAGTTTATTGAAGACTCCCTGAAAAGATCTATAAAATATGTTCATCTTCCATGTGCAAAATTTCCTGAAGAGAAACATATTTATGAATAATGTATCCTTGTTCATGTGGTCCAGGCCAGTGTCTTAACTCTTGAATTTAAATAGTTTTCATAGATGACCTTAAGAATTTAACATATGACTGTTTTTTCTCATATTGTTTGTGAAATAATCATGATTTTGATGGTAAACTTTATAGATAATCTGTTTATACAATGAAGAAAGTAGAACAGGAATCAATATTCCAATTTTGCTGATGAAAATTAGTTGATGATTTGCTTGTGATTGTATATGATTGTAGGTAAAAGAAAAAAAGATTTCGAGGTATATTGATTTAGTGGGCTTTTATTAAACTTTAGAGAGTGAGGTTTGGAAGACATACTATATTTAAAGATCAACAGCAGGGCAAAATGAAACAAGGATTAGATTCACAGAGAAGAAAAGTAAGCTCTGGTTAGGTCATCTTGATTAAGTCTCTAAAACTTTCTACATCTTACTTTCCTTGTGTATAAAATAAGGGAATTTTAACTCTAAAAATTCTTAACAGCTCTTATTTTTATTACTACTAAACCACAAATACAGAGGAGACCACTATTAGAACAAGAGAAACAGCTTAGTGGCAATGATCCTGGACTAAATTAAAAAGAGAGGAGGTGGGGGCAGCTGAAGCAAAACTCCTGCAGAAAGAGATCTCAGTAGGTGTATGTTTAAGATTCCCTGGGTAAAACTTGCTTTCCCATGCCATGTTGCATCTATGGAGAAACTGGATTTATCTATGTCTGCATTATATTAATTCCAAAACAGTTTCTTTGTTCAGGATTATTATTATCATTAAGAAATCACAGGTACTTAATATAGATATATGACTATAGACATACGATATCTGTATTAGATATCCTACTGCATTTCTAAAGTTTTTTTTAATGGACATTATTAATATTTCAAAATATTTTGAAAACGAAGAAAAATACAACATAAATAGGACTGGGGAATGTACCAATATATTTTGATGCTTTCTGTGGATACATATAGTTATAATCATCTCTGCAATTCTCGTTAAATAGGAGAACATCTTGGAGTTGTATGAAAACACAAAGATGGGAAATCAAATTCTACATTTGGATATCATAATTTCATTTTTTT
>NW_011912556.1:0-1113 GCF_000151845.1 Pteropus vampyrus | reverse complement strand
GAAGAGCGGGGCCGAGGACAGTCGCCTGGGCCGGCGGCACATTCCGTTAAGGTCGCCGTGAACCCCGCGGCCGGCACTGGCGCAGCGGCGGCCGCCGCGCTTCGAAGGGCACCGAAGCCGCCGTCTTCCCGGTTTCTTTCTGAAACTGACAAAAGACACCTCCCCTCCCCCCGCCCGAGCCCGACGACAGACCGCGGGGCCACCGCGCAAGCCCCGGGGCCTGTGCGGACTGACCGCTCGCTCCCGGCCCTGGCGAGGGGACATCGGCAGAGTGTGGAGGGCGCAGTTCTGGCACCTTCCGCGGGCGGCGCGCCCCGCGGAGCGTTAGGGCATCGCCTGTGCCGGAGGACGCCAGGGGCGTGATGACATCGGACCATGGGGCGGTCGCTCTAACATGGAGCCCAGGGGACAGAGCACAGTCCTGCAGTCGGGCTCGCGTCTTGCTGGCCTGTGCTCCTAGCATCGCGTCCCGCGTTTGCCTCACGCAGAGGCCAGCTCACTCCATGTCGCCTTCCGCAGCAGCCGTGGGCGCGCTGACCGTGCGGCGCCGACTCACCAGTCGGGCGCGCGAGTCCTGCCAGCGGTTCCACCGGCGACACTCTGCTGCCGCTTTCAGATAAGGGCCATTGGTGCCCGCCGAGGAGCAGGAGAGGCCTGCTCGCCGCGCTCTTCCTGTCCAGTAGGGTGTGGCCAAGCGAGGACGCGGGACACTAAGTGCAAGGCACACCGAGGCGGCTGGATCACAGAGGAGCAGGCTGCGCGTCTGCGCGGAGAGGCGCGGTCTGGGGACGCGCGGGCCTGAGGGCGGCCGGGCCTGGCCGCTGCTGGGCCGACTTCCCGCCCGCGGCCTCCTAGCTGCTTCCGAGACCCAGCCGCGGTGATCCCTGACGACAGCGCGGCTGGGCGACCCCGCGGCCCCTCTCCGCGACTGTCCAGCCTCTGTGGCAAGCGCGGCAACCAGACCTGCTTCGCCTCTGCAGGGCGCGGCCGGCTTTTCCAATTGTGGTTGTTTTGCTTTTTTATTCAAATAGAGCCACAGATGCAAAAAGAAAGTGACGTCACAATAGGAAAGAAAAGCCAAGGGACTTTGTAGGTTACACCTGGTTGGAACGA
>NW_011912555.1:0-1493 GCF_000151845.1 Pteropus vampyrus | reverse complement strand
TTTTCAAAATTGTGATGAGGACTACTCAATATTCCATTTACGGTATCAAGTAAGGTCTGTCTTGACTTTCTAAACCTTTGTGTATTTTTTATTCATTATGATAAACTAGTTTAAAACATCCATTCTCATTTATATATAACGCTTAAGTGATAATAGCTTTTTTTAATTCTAAAAATTTGAATCCTATAAATAGAACTATTTAGACATGCTAATTTAGTTTAGGAAATTTTCCCACCTACAGCTCTCACTAGATGACACTGTTTTACCACCTTGAAGTACTTCCTATTGCATGTACAACAGACTGCCAGTGTCTTTTTTTTTCTAATAAAGGCGCTGCATTTTTAAGTATTTCCTCTTTATAGGTTTCAAATTGCACCAACCTTAAATGAGAAATGTGAGCCTCAAAACCTGAGAATCTCTTTCAACTGTGAAATCTAGTGTATTTGTTTGCTTGTGAGGTATGAAAAGTTTTGTGTCTGTCCTCACATTCTTAAAATTAATATTCTAAGCATCGTTCAGTAATAATGACAGATACATTACCATTAATTATGCACCAGGTACTGTCCTAAGTATTTTACACATATTAAACAATTAAATGCTCACATAAAAAGATTGGAAAAAGTAATCTAACACCATTCATCTATTAAGTGACAAAGCAATCCAATTGTATAGCTTACATGCTGGACCAATAGTATCTGCTATCTGCTATACTCAATAACTATTTACAGATTAAAATAATTGATTCCAAACTGATTGTTTTCCAAAACAGAAATTAAAGTTCAATAATCAATTTCCCTCCTTCTTTGGTTTTAGCATAAGAAATAAGTTTAAAATCAAATTCCACATCAGTGGCAAGTATGTGTTAAGGAAGGAATCAGATTGGATTCGAACCCAAGCACTGCCATTTACTAAGTGTGTGATCTTGGACAACCTAAATAACCTCCTAAAGTGGGGATTTTCAGAGTACCTACCTCAAGTAGCTGTGGTGAGTTTTAAATGAAATAATTAACCAAGCCATGTAATACAATTCATGAAATGTGATTGCTGTTATTACTTGAAATACAATTCAAGCAGAAAGGGATTCTTTCTGGATTGCCCTCCAAATTCAACTGCAAAAGATGTACAATGAGTACAGAAAGAGCCAGCTGATAATAAAGGTGTATTAATTAATAGCCAATTAAGTGTTCATGGATATCTAGCTACAATGATAAATGTGCTGTAGAAGAGTAGATTTGTAGTGTTTCTTTACACCTTAATTGCACAGATTTATTGAGGTTTCTTGTAAGAAAGAATAAATCATTTTTTTCTGCATATAATCATTGAAGAAACAAGCACTCATCCTCCTCTGAAACAGGGTAATGACAACAATGTATCAATAGTCTGTTATCTTCTGTAGATCTTAGCTTTTTCTTCTAAGGATTCTTCACCCCTTACCTATCCCAACATGCTCTTTTCAATGTGTCCTCTATTATTTATCCTTTGTTATGAGTTAA
>NW_011912554.1:0-3070 GCF_000151845.1 Pteropus vampyrus | reverse complement strand
ACTTGGAAAATATTGTGCACTTCCTTCTGGCCTCCATGGTTTCGAATGGGAAATCTATCATTTGAATTATTTTTCTTTATAGGTAAGGTATTGTTTCTTCATTATCGCTATCAAGATCTTTTTTTTGTCTTTAGTTTTCAGAAGTTTGACTATTATATACCTTGGTATGACTTTCTTTGGGTTCATCTTGTTTGAGTTTTGCTCAACTTCTTGAATCTGTTAAGTTTATATTTTGCTAAATTTGGGGAATTTTAAACCATTATTTCTTCTTTCTTTTTTTCCTCTTTTTTTTTTTCCAGCCTCACTCTCCTTCTGGGATTCAAATGATGCTGTTGTTAGATATTTTTGTTTGTTTGTTCGTTATAGTCCCACAGGTCCCTGAAGCTCTGTTCATCACTGCCCCCCACCCTGCCAAGTCTGTTTTCTCTCTGTTGATCAGATCAAGTAATTTCTATTGTTCTAGCTTCAAGTTCACTGACTCTTTCTTGTGTCTTCTCCATTCTGTTGTTGAGCCCATACACTGAAGTTGTTGTTTTTTTTTCAGTTATTATATTTTTTCATTCTAAAATTTCCATTTGGTTCATCTTAATATCTCCTATTTTTTACTAAGATTATTCTTTTTCATTTGTATGGAATGTCTTTGTAATTGCTTGTTGAAGCAATTTATGATGGCTGCTTTAAAATCCTTGACAGATAACTCTAACATCTGTATCACCTCAGTGTTGGCATCTGTTCGTTGTCTGTTGTCATTCAAGTCGAGACTTTTGTGGTTTTTGGTATGATAAATGATTTTTGATTGAAGCCTGGACATTTTGGATATTATGGCTCTGGATCTTACTTAAATTTTCTGTTATAGCAGGACTTCACTGACACTGACTGTTCCAGGGGAGGAAGAAGAGCACAACCACATTACTGCAAAGTAGAGGTGGAAGTCAAAATTCTCCAACTGGCCTCCACTGACACCTGGTAGGGAGATGTTTCTTCTAACTTATGGGTGGGGGTGGAATTCCAGGCTTCCCCCATATTCTCCACTGTTTGGCACTGGGGGAAGCTATTACCACTCAGCAGGGCCGAAAGTCCTGTTCATCACTCAGCCTTCTCTGATACCTCCCCAGGACAAGGTGCCTCTTTACAGCTTGGGGACAGTAGAAATCTAGGTTCCTCAAGTGGCCTTTGCTGGCAGGGTTGAGGGTGGGGCTGCAGTTTTTCCTGCAGTGTTTGGCTGGAGTAGAGTAGTTAGAGTCTAAAAGTTTTCTGTTTTCCTAGGCTGCTCCTTACTTTGTCCTTTGGGTAGAGACAGCAGGTTTCTGTAGAGCTTTCCTGGTTGCTGTCTTCTCCAGCACCCAGTCTGGGATGTCCAAGGCAAAAAGAAAACCCAGGGAATACACCACGGAATCATTCCGTGATCCCTGGCCGGTCTCCCTCCTCTCCATTTTCGAGAGTCATCTTATGTTTGTTTTATATAAAATGACCAAAAGTTTTAGCTGTTCTTAGTGGGAAGGATAGGGGAAAGTATGTCTACTCCTTCTTTCAGAAGCAGAATTTTCATCATCTATCTATTTAAAAAAATTTTTTTAGTGAGGTATTATCATTCGTGCGGTAAAATTTACAGTCTATGCCTTACCTTTTCATACTCTTAATGGTGTCCTTTGATGAAGAGAGGTTCTAATTTTAATGAAGTCTGATGTATCAATTTTTTCTTTTTTGGTTAGTGCTGTTTTATGTCCTGTTTAAAAACTTTGCCTGCCTCAAGTTCATGAAAATATTCTATTTATTTTTTTCCTAGAAGCTTTATTGTTTTACTTTTCATATTTAGGCCTGTGATCCATTTTGAATTAATTTTTGTTTGATATGAGGTAAAAGTCAAGATTCTTTTTGTTTCCTAGCAGCATTTGTTAAAGAGAGCATCCTTTCCCCTACTGATTGCAGTGGTGCCTTTGTGGTAAAGCAAATGACTACATTTGTGTTAGTCTGTTTCCAGACCTTTTCTGTTCTGTTGGTCTATTTTGTTTTTCCTTGTGCCAAGATCAACCTGTATCAATTGCCACAGCTTTATAGTAGATTTTGATTTCTCATAGTGTTGTCTTCCACCTTTGTTCTTTTTCTTCAAGATTGGTTCTTTGTATGTTACCAAAAATCCTGTTTGGATTTCATTGAATCTATGAATTTAGGGAGAACTGACATGTTAACTATGTTGAGTCTTCCAGCCCGTGAACCTGGTATATCTCTCCATTTATTTAGGTCTTCTCTAATTTCTCTCAGCAATATTTTCTACTTGTCTTGCACATCTTTCATTAGACATATTTCTAGGTTATTTGATGTTTTTGATACTCTTATAAATTATATATATTTTAAACTTTATTACCTATCCATTTTTATTTTTTTAATTTTTATTTATTTATATTTTTTTCCATCTACAGCACCTGGTCTTCTTAGGTGGTCTCCCATCCAATTACTAACCAGGCCCAACCCTGCTTAGCTTCCGAGATCAGACAATATCAGGCATGTTCAGGGTGGTATGGCCATAGCCTGTCCATTTTTAATAAGATGTTTATTATTTTACCAACAACATCAAATTGAAATTTTACTTAAAGTATACATGTGTAATCTTGCCACCTAAACAAATCAATTTTTTCAATTATTTGGGTTCCTTAGTTTTAATGTTTTTATTGTTAAAAAGATTATCTAATATAGAAAATTTTTGAATGAGAAAAAATTACACACAGTCCTTTCAGATTTATATAATACTGTTTCCTCATGTCTTAATTTTTGCACTTAAAAAAATTATTAGTCATAATATTGTGGATAAAAAGGAGAGCTCTGTAATAAATCTGACCAAAAGTAACCTCACAGGGTGATCTGATCTAGGCAGGTCACAGTGAATAGTCATGCCCCAGGCCTATAAAGTAAAAGGCTTATCTGTGTCTTAAACAAGCCCTGTCCATTGTTTTTGTGCATTGAGGTTAACATACCTCAGAAAGGCCTCTTTTTCAGATCTCTCAGAAGCTTAACCACCTCAAGAGAACACATCTTGGTAACTATCCTGTTGTTCATTATCTTCTGAGTTGTT
>NW_011912553.1:0-1628 GCF_000151845.1 Pteropus vampyrus | reverse complement strand
TACCGTGGTCTGCGTGAGGTTCCCCAAACCTCTGCCCCCACCCCCAGGGCACAGAGTGAAGCCAGTGGAGAGTCCAGGGAGAGAGAGAGTGGTGAGCGTCGTTTCAGATGCAAAGACAAGAAACAGGTGAGGGGGGAAGGGGCGGGCCCAGCCTTAGCATGGGGGCCTGGGAAAGGGGCGCTCTTGAAAATTTTGCAGCTCAGACTCCTCGTTCACCATGGCCTCTTCAGACTGAAAATTGTGCTTTTTAGGAGGAAATGAGAAGGAATGAGATCTGGCGCTGTGTCGTGTCGTTCAAGTGACCCTGAATCTCCCACCGCAAGTCCTAGAAAGGTCATGGTGAATGACAGTGAAACCGGGGTGCATCGGGTTGCCTGGCACTTTCCAGCAGAACAAAGGAGGAAAGCAGGGACCCCCCGGGGGGCCTCTAATGTCCAGGGCTGGGGACCGGCAGGAGCCTGTGGCGGGGAGACCCTGTGGACACGTCCACTGAGAAGTCTCTGGCACAGGTGGCACCCCACAACACCCGGCACCCGATACTGCCCCCTCACTTCTCTCTCCTTGATTTATTTGAAAGTGTTTACTTATTCTTACAACTGAAAATGTTTACTCTTTGACCTATATCGCCCCATTTCCCCTGCCCCCCCAGCCCCTGGCAACCACCATGTGTTCCATTTCTATCAAATAAGCTTTTTAAAAAGGATCCCATATATAAGTGATACCACGTACTATTCGTCTTTCTCTGTCTGGCTTACTTCACTTAGCATAACGCCCTCCGGGTTCATCGCTGTTGTTGCAGATGGCAGGATTTCATGCTTTTTTATGGCTGAATAATATTCCACTATGTATACATACCACATTTTCCTTTTCCATTCCTCCATCAAAAAACAGTCAGGTTGCTTGCAGATCTTGGCTGCAGTGAACGTGTGTGTGCAGATGTCTCTTCTATACAGCGTGGTGACTGCAGTTAATAATACAGTGTTGCATATCTGAAAGTGTCTAAGAGTAAGATTTTAAGCATTCTCACCACACACACGTAAGAATTAGGAATGTAAGGGGATGCATGTGTTAATTATCTTGATCTTGGTAATCAATCCACAATGTATGTGCATATCAAATCATCACTTTGTACACTTTAATATATACATCTCTTTCAATTATTCTTCCATTTAAAAAGTATTGACAGAGTGTCTAGGTTGTGCCAACTGCTATTCTGGGTGATGGGGAAATATCCAATAAATGACACAGTCCCACTCAGATTATCTCATATACAGGTCATACATTCTATTGAGACAGACAAAAAACACATAAGGTAAAAAATAAATGAAATAGACCTGTACCTAGGCCCCAACAGTTCGGGATGGTTAAACACCTGTGTGAAGTGAACTACAATGCAATCCTAATAATCAATGGGAAAAATCATGATCATCCCACGACCTTGAAAATTTTTAAGAACTCTCTTACTGTGCTTATAAAATAGATAGAGAAACGAAAAAGGTTACCGAGAAGAGTTTAAACAGTGATTGCTTTCTTCACACGGCATAACCGACCACAGAGAGCGAGCACCTTTTCTCTGTTTGGGTGAATCGTCATATTCCATTCTAAGTTTGGATCAGCGTCCCGTGTTC
>NW_011912552.1:0-1494 GCF_000151845.1 Pteropus vampyrus | reverse complement strand
TTTCCCTTTCTAATGAATAATATAATTACATGGTCCAGAGGGAACTTAAAATTTAATGATAAGGAGTTGGCTTGTTTTTTTTTCCTAAGAGAGCAGAAAATCTCTCAGCTCTCCTTCAGATCCATAACCATCATTCTATGTGTGGTGTCCTACAATTCAAATAGACACTTGCTGGAAAGAATACAATCACACAAAACGATTTCTCATGTAGATGCTGATCTATGTAAATAAAGTAGAGGTATGGGGCAGGTAAATTTAACTATAATTTCATAAAGCTTAAGTCTTATTTCATATTTGAAAATAGAAGGAACCAGACAAAAATCAGATCATCTTCATGGGTCTGCTGATTCTTACATAAATATTAGTGCTAACCTTTGCAAAGTACAGTAGAGATTGGATAATAGCAGAGGAAAAAAATCACTTTTTGCACATATCTTTTAAAACGAACTGAGTTTTCATTTCTCCATATTGTCTACAAACAGTGCTCATTTAATGTTAGAACGTCCAAGATGAATTTAGCAGACACTTTGGAATCCTGCTGTTTAGACATCCACCTCAGCAGCAGACGTCACTTTTCACAGGCTATGGAAGATGAACTGCCTTTATGAAAGGGCTTCAGGACTTTAGTACTGAAGAGACTGAGGACTCAATTGTGAATGGACTGGGGCAGTTTTGTTTGTTCAGTTTATAAACAATTTGGAAAGTTCTGAAACTTGCCCAGAACACTGGCTTAGGGACAGCTGCGTAAAATTGCATAAAAACAAGCTTAGTTTTTACATTGTCCTTAACTGCTACAGCATGACAAATATTTTCCTTTTGATATCTTTTAAATATTTGTTTGGCTGTTTAATCTAGATATGTTATTAAATATCCCTGTTTCCTTTCAATAGATAAATAATTATTCACCATATGAAAGTATTTTCTAAATTAGTATAAATTTTATCAAAGAAAACATTTTTAAAGACCCTAATTTGTATTATGTTCATTTTTGAGTATATTTTTACTTTTTTATGCTCTATTTTCTAAAACAGTTTTAGATTCACAGAAAAATTGAGAGCATAGTATAGACAGCTCCCATATAGTCCATACTATTTTCCTGTATTATTAACATCACACATTAGTTAATAATAATACTAATTATTAACATCATACTAATTAGTATGATGGTAAATTTGTCACAATTAATGAAACAATGTTGATTCATTATTACTAACTACAGTCTATAGTTTATTCAGATTTCCTTAGTTTTTACCTAATGTCTATTTATGTTCCAGGACCCCATTCAAGATATCATGTTATATTCATATTTCGTGTGTCTTTAGGTTTCAGTTAGCTGTGACAGTTTATCAGACTGCCCTTATTTTTGATGACAATGACAGTTTTGAGGAGTATTAGTCAAGTGTATTGTGGAATGCCCCTCAATCAGAATTAGTCTGACATTACTCTTATTATCAGACTAGTGTGTGAGTTTGGGGGAGGAAAATCACAGAAGTA
>NW_011912551.1:0-2655 GCF_000151845.1 Pteropus vampyrus | reverse complement strand
TATTCGCCGAAGGGATATATATATTGCAAATGCATGAAGTATCTCATTCCAATTTTATTTTATGCTGAATTGGACACATGTTTTGGCATTTATTTCAAATGACAGTTAATTAAAATTTGAAAGTAAACTATCACATAAAGTTACAGTTCTTTCATTGTAATGATAATGACCAGCCGTTTCAGAATTTTCCTTTGCATTTTTCTTTTTATAATTGTTTGCTAGAGATTTTGACATTTTAATACTTTGTTAAATTTGCAAAAGTGAATTTAGATAGCACTGGACTGATATTAATACACTTAAGGTTGTAAAAGTAATTGAACTCTATTTCAGCCTTGTGTTGGTATAACTAATTCAAAAAGAAAATGTTCACTATATCCAATTGCATTAAAATAAGGCAACTCTTGTATCAGTAAGGGGTCTAATTAGGAGACATAAACCACACTAGTAATTTAAACAAGGCAAATTTAGTGTAAAGATGGCCTTAGTCAATTCAGGTTGGTGTAATAAAATACTGCAGACTGGGAAGCTTATAAACAGCAGTAATTTATTTCTCACAGTTCTTAAGGCTGGAAGTCTAAGATCATGGTGCCAACATGGTCAGGTGAGGGCCCATTTCTGGGTCACAGACCTCTCATTGTATCCTCACATAGCAGAAAGGGCAAGGGAGCTGTCTGGGTGTCTCTTATAAGGGCATTCATCTCATTCATGAGGGCTCTGCCCTCATCACCTAATTACCTCCCCAAAGTCTCACCTCCTAATAACATCATATTGGGTCTTAGGATTTCAACATATGAATTTTGGGGTAACTCAAACATTCAGATTGTAGCAATTAACTCAGAAAAGGTGGATAATTACTAAAAAGGGTAAAACAAAATTGCAAATAATATAGCGATAGCAAAGGTAGGGAATAGCTTCTACCTCTAGGGCTAAGGTAGAGAATCTAAGGAAGGAACAGACTTGTAAGAAGGCACCTGTACCCCAAGATGGATATTCTAACCTTTCTGGAGAGGGTATATCTCTAGCTTACCAGATGCCCACGAAGTTCCTGAAGTGCCTCAAACCCGAGCTGGTCTGAAGCTGTTGGGCCGGGGCTGGTGAGCAGGACGTTGCCTAGTCAGAGTGCCAGCCAAACTTGTTGAAAGGTAAGCACAAATGGTTTCTCATATGCCACTGGCATCCTCACCATTAGAGTGGGAAGTACAGTTTACCAGAATCAGAAAAGTTTTCTTGCAGGATCCTGTCCATGCCCTCTACAGAAAAGCTTCATTTCGTCCTAGTAGGCAAAGAAAAAAGATTGCCAAGGTCTGTCTCTACCGTCACAGAGCACTGCAAAGGAAAGGTGAGTTCCACAGTGAGATATCACTTCACACACATTAGTATGGCTATCAGTGTCAAAAAGATGTCAAAAAAGACAGATAATAAGTGTTGACAAGGGAGTAGAGCAACTGGAACTCTCATATGTTCTTGGTAGGAATGGAGAATGGTGCAGCTGCTTTGGGACAGTTTGGAAGTTCCTCAAATGGTTAAACATGGACTTACTGTATGGTCCAGCAGTTCTATTCTTAGGTGTATACTCCAAAGAAATGAAAAAATATGTCCACACAAACATGTACATAAATATTCACAGCAGCATTATTCATAATAGCCAAAAGGTAGAAATAACCCCAGTGTCTATCAATTGATAAAAGGATAAATAAAATGTGATATGTCCATACAATGGAATGTTATTGAGCATTGAAAAGAAATGAAGTACTGATATATGATACAACATGGATAAAAGTTGAAAATATTATGCTAAATGAAAAAATCCAGTTACAAAGACCATATATTATATGACTCCATTTATGTTAAATGTCCAGGACAAGCAAACTATAGGACAGAAAGTAGACTAGCTATTGCTTAGGGATAGAGGATTGGGAAGTGGTGGCTAAAATGTATGGGGTTTCTTTTGGGAGATGAAAATATTCTAACACTGTGATAATGATTACAAAACTGAATATTCTAAAAACCACTGAATTTCACACTTTAAGTGGATGAATTGTATGGTATGTGAATTATATCTTAATTTTCTTTTTTTTAGCATTAAAAAAAGATGAATTTAGAACTGAGAAACAATAAATTGGTAACTGTCACAAATCTCAAAAGACTTTGGACAAAAGTATAGCCACTTTACTATGTTAAATTTTAAAGCATTTTAAAAATGAGAAGCTGATGAATATATCTGAAAGCTAGAGAGATTAAGTGAGTTGCTCAGAACATGGTTTTCCTGACTCCCAGTCTATTGTTTGTTGTACGAGATAATATATGTTTTTGTCTTCCCTTTTTCTTTTTTAAAATTTATTTAATTTTTAATTAAATTTATTGGGGGTAACATCAGTTAATAAAATTATATAGGTTTCAAATGAACAGTTCAATAATGCATCACTTGTATATTGTGCATTACCACCAAAAGTCAAATCTTTCATCACTATATATTTGACCCCTTTTACTCTTTTTACCTCTTCCCTCCCCACTTCCCTCTGGTAACCACTAAACTGTTTTCTGTGTCTATGAATTTTTGTTTGTTTGTCTTGTTTGTTTGTTGCTTTTAGTGTTATATCCTGCATGAGTGAAATCATATAGTTCTTGACTTTTTATGACTTATTTTGCTTAGCA
>NW_011912550.1:0-1935 GCF_000151845.1 Pteropus vampyrus | reverse complement strand
TGGAGAAGCTCCCTCTGGGACCTCGTCCGATCCGGCCACTACCACCAACTTAAAGCAAGAGCCGTGACGTCTGTCTCCTCGTGTACAGACTGCAAATGACTGTGCCCGGCACAGGGTCGGGTGAGGGCTGTGGGCCGCTGTCTTTAAACAGCGCCCAGCGCATGGTAAGTTAGCGGTCGGACACCCGCCGCCGCCGCTCAGCGGGGCAGGCCTGTCGTCCCAGGCGCAGTGCTGCTGGAGGGCGGCCCGTCTTCGGGGTCCAGGCCTCCCCCACCCAGTTCTCCAGTGCACACCAAGCCCTCGCTGGAGCCCCTCCGGTGCAGGAGCGCGGCCGCGTCTGGTGGGACATGCACCAGGGATGAACCCCACACCTGCTGCCGGCTGCGCGACCCCATCTGGGGATCCCCACACCGAGCCAAGGCCGCCCGGGCAGCACCCACAGACGTCCTGCCAGGAAGCCTGCGAGGCCGGGCGTGCCAGGCGCCCCGCAGAATCCGTGCAGTCGATGCTGGGTGTGTCGGTGGCTGCTTTTGCATGAGGCAGTTTAGGGTCCTGTCAGTTGCACGTCAGCCGTGCCCCATGGACGGACCTAGAGCAAGCGAGGGCTGCTAAGCTCCCGAAGGACAGGGTACGGAATCCTTCCCCAGCACCCAGAAAGCCCTCAGGTTTCCATCTGTGTGTGACGTCAGCCTCACAGCGGAGCCGCAGCACGCCGGAAGAGCGTGACCCCCGCCCCTGACGATGCGCAGACAGCTGTCCGCACAGCAGCACGCCGGGCGCAGCGGGCACCTGTGAACTGCTGAGTGACACGACCGCTCTGCTGCCGGGAGACCAACTTCCTGTCAGCAGCTCTGCCCCCTGAAGCTGGCTCTGAGCACGGCCTCCCTTTTATCTAGAAGCCCATACGGCCGAATGGTAAATGGAAAAATGACCTGAACACTCGAGTCCCGAACCACGAAGACGCTCTTCTCCTCCGCTTTCTATGTAATTACCCAGCACGTGGCAGACAATTTTAAAAAGAGCAACAGGGTGCCTGTCACAATGGGAGAAAGCCAGTGTCTGTGCCCTTGGAGTCCACAAGTAGGAGACCCGGCCAGGGGGCGTGAGCAGGCAGAGGCGGGGCACGTGCAACTGAAGAGTGACTCTGCGTGTCGGCCCCAAGGAGCGAGACGGTAGCAAGGAAAGGGGTGGGACAGCGGCTTCTCCAGTGCACAGGTCACTTACTGGAGAGTTGCTTGGCTTAACCCTTCGGTCTGCAGATCAGTATGCTTCATTCAAATATCTTTCCCACCGTCTGAGTACATCAGCTTTGCCAGAGTATCTGTCTGAACTTCAATTTTGTCATCTCTAAAATGGAGATTAAAAAACTACCTGACAACAGGTTTGCAGCACGCTCAGCATGTATTAGACACTACTCTTGTGAATTGTACCAAGTATTATTATATTAACTACTCAAATATTGTAATCGACTGTCTTGGCACTGATGACTTAGTAAATAGTAACAAACAAAGCATCCTTCTCATCCTTGGTTATGAAGAGCTTCTTGGAATAATAATAAAAGAATCTCCAGGATTTACACAAAGCGAATTTGCAGAAGTAGTCGGCCTTGAGGATAGATAAGTGCTAAATTTTCCTAAATCCTCTCAGAAGAGGTGGTTTATCTGAGCTCCTGCATAGTTGGTGCTTAGGGGATGGGCCCAGGGCCAGTGACAGTGACTCACTGTTTGTCCTAAAACAATTGGGAAGGAAGTCAGTGCCCACCCCGATGCCTTTGTAAACTTCTATCTTTAGCTATAAGAAGAGGAGGTCTCAGAGGTCCCTTCCTGCTAGCGCGGGATTCCCTAAGGGTCTCCCGCAGCACATGCTGCTCGCCGTCCGGGCAGCCAGCGGGCAAGCCCGGGGTGTGAGGGGCCCCAGCCGCACCTGCGGTGCTCG
>NW_011912549.1:0-2372 GCF_000151845.1 Pteropus vampyrus | reverse complement strand
TTTTTTTAGAATATTTTTAGAATTTATTTTTTAATTTAAAAAATTTTTCAATTGTAGCTAATAATATTAAATTAGTTTCAAGTGTACAACATAGTGATTAAACTTTTATATAACTTACCAAGTGATCACCCCCAATAAATCTAGTACCTGACACCATAGTATCTGACACCATACATAGTTATTATAGTATTATTGACTATATTCCCTATGCTATACTTTAAATCTCCATGACTATTTCGTAAATACCAATTTGTACTTCCTAATTCCTTTCTCATTTTCACCCCCTCTCCAACCACCCTCACATCTGACAACCATCATAATGTTCTTTGTATCTATGAGTTTGTTTCTGTTTTGTTTATTTTATTTTTTTAGATTCCACATATAAGTTAAATCATATGGTATTTGTTTTTCTCTGTCTGACTTATTTCATCCAGCATAAAATCCTTTGGGTTCATCCATGTTGTTACAGATGGCTGAGTAATTTTTTTATAGCTGAGTAATATTCCATTATATGTACATATCACTTCTTTAACCATTCGTCTATTGAGAGACACTTCCATATCTTGGCTATTCCAGATAATTCTGTAATGAACATATGGATGTATATGCCTTTTTGAATTAGTATTTTGGGTTTCTTTGAATAAATCCCAGAAGTGGAATTACTGGGTTTTTCTTTGTTTCCTGTTATGGCCTTTGTTTTAAAGTCTATTTTATCTGATATAAATATTGCTACCCCAGCTTTGTTTGTTTATTTGTTTGTTTGTTTGTTTCCATTTTTATGAAATTCTTTTTTTTCATTTCTTCACTTTCAGTCTGTGTGTGTCTTTCAATTTGAAGTGAGTCTCTTATAGGCAGCATATGTAGGGGTCTTGTTTTCTTAGCCATTCAGCCACCCTATGTCTTTTCATTGAAGCATTTAATTCATTTACATTTTAAGTAATTGTTGATAGATATGTAGTACTGGTTTGGTGGTGATGAACTCTTTTCATCTCTTTGAATATTTCTTGCCAATCTCTTCTGGCCTGAAAAGTTTCTGTTGAGAAATCAGCTGACAGTCTAATGAGAGTTCCCTTACAGGTAACCAACTGCTTTTCTCTTACTGCTTTTTAAGATTCTCTCTTTGTCTTTAACCTTTGGTATTTTAATTATGATGTGTCTTGGCATGGGCCTCTTTGGGACTCTCTGACTTCTTATTTGGGGCTCTCTGCACTTCTTAGGATTGTGTATCTATTTCCTTTGCTAGGGTAGGAAAGTTTTCACATTTTAGAAAATAATTTGGAATATGAGGGAAAAATTTCCATTATTACTTCAAATAGGTTGTCAATTTCTTGCTCTCTCTCTTCTCCTTCTGGTACCCCTATGATTCAAATGTTGATACACTTGATGTTGTCCCAGAGACCCCTTAAACTATCCTCATTTAATTTTTTTTTTTTTTTACTTTTTGCTATTCTGATTGAATGTTTCCCGCAACCTTATCTTTCAAATAACTAGTCCTATCTTCTGATTCATCTAATCTGTTGGTTCCCTCTAATGTATTCTTCATTTCAGTTTTTGTATTCTTCCTATTTAATTGTTTTTTGTTTTGTTTTCTATCTTCACTTTTATGTTTCCTATCTCTTTGTTGAAGTTCTAGCTGAGATCATTAAGCATCCTTCTAACCAGTGTTCTGAACTCTGCATCTAGTAGGTTGCTTGTCTCTATTTTATTTATATTTTATTTAGTTCTTTTTCTGGAGTTTTGTTCTTTTGGGGGGGGGCGTGTTTCTTTGTCTCCCCATTTTGGCTGTCTTTCTGTGTTTGTTTCTATGTATTAGGTAGAGCTTCTATATCTCCTGGTTTTGTCAAAGTAGCTTATGTAGTAGGTATTTGGTGGGGCCCAGAGCTGGGTGCTCCAGTGTGTCTCTTGTGTGGATTGTGTGCGCCCCCCTGTTTTAGTTGAGCCTTGATCATTGTAGCATGTCAATGGGAGAGATTGCCCCTCAGGCTGATTGTTTGTGAGTATCTGGCCATAACTACAGTGGAAGAACTGTTGTGCAGGGCCTGACCCTATGGAGCAGGATTTACTTTAACAGGGCTCTGGTGCCTGAAGAGTCTTCCCTTTGGATGTGTCCTTTGTGGAAGTGGTTGGGTGGTACTCTAATGTGATCTGAAGTTAGCCACCAGGTATGTTGGTTCTGGGCTTCTTGCCAGGGGTTCTGGTGGAGGCCAAGCTCAGCCACTGATTATGTTCTCCCTGGGACCACTTGGTATGAGCTACAGAGTGATCTGCAGATGGTTCCCACTTGTGCTAGGCTTGAAGATATCTGGGACAGGCTAAGCTGTGAACTGAGGCTGGCTTCCACTAATGCCAGGCTTGAGGCTGCTTAGCAAGAG
>NW_011912548.1:0-1570 GCF_000151845.1 Pteropus vampyrus | reverse complement strand
TGTCGGAACCTTCGATTTACATCCAGGAAGTCAGAAGCACAGGTGACAACCAGGACTTGCGACTCGCATCTAACGCGGGGGGTGGGGGGCCGTCTCGTGGGACTGAGGCCTTACCTGTGGGAGCTGATCCTAGCTCCCGACACGAGTGTCGGAACTGAACTGAATTGCGGGCCCCCCAGCTGGGGTTGCAGAGTCGATCGTGTGGGGATAAACCCGCACAGCTGGTGTGGGGGGGTGCAGCCCGGTGGGAGTGCCAGAGCGGAGGAGAAACGCAGGGGTGTGCATTCCTTTACAGCGTGATGCGGGGAGCTGTTGGGCGGGCGGTTTTTAGCCAGCTCGATGCAAAACGTTTCAGAACTGTGGAGGAACCCAGGCTGGGTTGGAGACTGAATGAGAATGTGGATGAACAACACGGTGCGTCTCCTCTTCTGGAAGCTGAGCGTGAACCAGAGGACAGTGGAGCGGTGACCTGTTCCGCCACTGCGTGACATGACCCAGCCTCGGTTCCGAAATCTAGGGACTTCATGCTCGTCGCGTCCTCGGGACAAAGGGCGCGTCCGGGATCCTGCTCTCTGCCCCCACACGCCTTGGGCACTGCCAGCTACGCCCGTCCCTGGTGGGAAGAGAAGTAGAAAGGACAGGTCTACAAAAGTGGAAAGAAGGGGAAGGAGATGCGTTATGGATTGAATTGTGTCCTCCCAAATCCATATGTGGAAGCCCTCGCCCCCCGAGGCGACCTAATTTGGAGGCGGGGACTTTAGGAGGTAATTAGGTTAAATGGGGTCATTAGGGTGATAAACCCTAATCCAACAGGACCGGTGTCTTCATAAGAGGAAGAGACACCAGGAGCATGTGGAGATGGAGACACACACACGCGCGCATGCACACGCACACGCACGCGCGCGCGCACACACACACACACACACACACACACACACACACGAAAGGCCATGCGGGGACACAGGGGGAAGCCGCCCTCTGCTCGCCAGGAAGAGAGGTCTCACCGGAAACCAGCCCGGCCAGCATATCCATCCTGGACTTCCAGCCTCTAGAACCGTGAGAAAATTAATTCTTGTTGGTTAAGTCACACCTTTCAGGTCCTTTGCTATGGCAGCCCAAGCTGACTAATACGGGCCAAATAGATTTTTAATCAATCAATCAATTAATGAAAGGGGGGTTCCATCTACGATACTGAACCTAGATGTTCCTTCATCATTTTGTGTAGGTCTGCCTCTAAGAGGCATAATTGGAGAGGAAAAGGGGAGAAATGTGACATATGCAGATTTGTCACACAACCAGGACGCTGGCTTCCGCGGAGCCAGGCCCCCACCCACCCGCCATCCCCTGCCCCTGTGTGCCGTCCTCCAGCCCCTGGATTTCTGGGGCTGCCTGTCAGACTGGGACAGATAAATAACTCTGCCTCAAACAAAGGCAACAGTTTGAGTTGGGACCTCCCTGCCTTAAGCTTGAATCACTCTACCGTCTTCTCAAAGGTTGGCTTGTTTTTAAACATCCCGATTTAGATAACTAAAGTTGCCGTGGTGGACGTCGTGGATTTTTTTTTTTTTTT
>NW_011912547.1:0-2003 GCF_000151845.1 Pteropus vampyrus | reverse complement strand
GAGGGAAGAGGGGGTCATTCCTCATTGCTGTTGAGCCAGCACTATCTTTAGCATCCTGGCTTTGTAAAGATGAGTTTTCTTAGAAATCTTTCTTACGGACTCCCCAGGAACCTCACTGAAGCCTTGGATACTGTCTGGATCTTACCTGTGAAGACTCAGAAAGATGTTTGCTCCATTCCATTCTGTCCCACCCTCCATAATTTTCTTGAACCTCTTTAGTAGAGCTTAAACATTCGGATTTTATAAGGAACCAACAGGCTGGGGTCCCTGAAGACAGTAAGATTAGACGTGCCAGGCAGCAAATCCACTCAACTGTGTTGTAGACCAATATTTTCCAACTGTGCTCAACAGGGAGCAAAAGGTTTTATGCAGTTGTCACAGAACGGGAGGGCTCTAGGCCCCAAGGCTGGTGAAATCAGAACAACTCTGCTTTGACTTTGTTTTACGTGGTAGGCTTTTCAAATATGACTTAGTTTAGATTTGGTTAAGGATTACATGGCTGAAAAAAAAGTTGAGATCCACTCAAATTAAAAATGCTGCAGATTCGGTGAAGAGTGTTTCCTTTAAAATTAACGATGGTTGCCATTCCCTGGGCAGGAGACAGGGCTGCACTGTAATTAACAGTAGAGACTCTAGGTCACTTTTCTATCTCGTTTTTGAGAGACCTAGGGCAAGAAATTTTCTTCCTTAAGCCTCAATTAATTTCTTCATCTATAAAATGGAGATAGTAAATGGTACCTGACTTAGAAGGACTGGGGAGATTGAAAGAGATCAATCCACACACTACATGCGCATGATGCCTGGAACATAATAAATGACCAATACATACTTGCTATTGCTTTTCTTCTTAATCTGTGTGTCACTCACTGAGCTGAACACATTATTTGCATTATCTTTAGTCCTTACACCTCTATTGCATGAAGGTCTCTCTTAATCTGTAAAATCTTGGCAGATTGAGAAATTGAGTGTAAAATCTTGGCCTTGAACAATAAAAGTTCCAGAATATCTGCTCACATAACAGAGATATTGGTGTTCTGGGGAACCCAGTTTGATAACCACTCATTTAGCTACTCTGTTTTACTTCTATTTCCCTGAAAACACCATAAAATCTGATTGTGATTAAGCTTTCTGATCCCTTTATTGCATTTATTCTCCTACACACATTCATCCATCAACTCTTCTGTTCAACCACCCACCTAATTCAACAAACATTTATTGAATGCCTACTTATTGTCAAGAACTTTATTAAAGGCAACCCACTTCTCTGAAAATCAAAGTTTCGTTCAGTAAAATGAGGGTGTTAAGGTGAACTACATTGTAGGATGTTTATGTAAAGTGAAATAAATTATCTAAAAAGATTTTGCAATCTGGAAAGTGCTCTCTCTACTTTAGTTAGAGATAGAGTAACCACACATCTCAGCTTGCTTAGGAATTCCTGGCATAATTATTCTCAAAAAAAGGTATCATTTGTAGGACAAATCCTAAATTCACCCTAGTTATAAAGATGGCAATAACAACAGTGTACGTTTACATTGGTTTATCTAGAAGGAGGGGCTGCTTCTCCCTCTGCAGAAGTTTTGAGACCAGGTTAGGGATACTAATTGCTCTGAGCACATGTTGAAGTATGGGCTACTCTCCTCTGTTTGCAAGGAATCCAGGCAAATACAACCCTAGAGGATGATCGAGTTTGAGAGGTGAATGTGCAGTGGTAATGGAGGTGGGGATTGGGGGAAGTTGGAAAGGGCTGTCAGTGAAATTTGATCTTTTATTTTTATTTTTTACCAACTCTGAAATTGTACAAACGTGAAATTGTAGGGAATAACAAATGATTTTGTTTTGTAATTGCTGTCTAGAAATTAGTTGAAATAACTCATTCGATGTAATTGCACAGATTTAGAAGATGGCTTGTGAACCACCATGAGTTCTAGTCATTATTCTGCAATTAATTGGCTCTGGCATCCTGGGAAAGTCACTTAATCCTCTGAGATACTTAATTCCTTCAT
>NW_011912546.1:0-2318 GCF_000151845.1 Pteropus vampyrus | reverse complement strand
AATGGCCTCAGAGATCCTCTAGTCTATTCCCTTTGTATAACAGAAATGGAAAGAGACAAAAAGTTAAACCCAAGAGCCAGTGGAAAGAGAATTCCTTGAGCCAGATATTTAGAGTCTAGGGCTCCTTCTACCACACTTTCTCTCTTCCATTTCAGCCTGCGGCATTTTGTGAATATCCTCATGGGATAAGATTTGAACATCTTCAAAACCACCTTGATGTCCTCTTATTGGCATCACAAGCTAGTATCAATGGGCCTGCAAAAGTTGCCAGTTCTGAGAATCGAGGGGGAGCTGATATGAGCAAGAAGTATTGTTGCCTCCCAAATTCCCATTTGGTGAAAAGGAGCCCCAGGCTCTGCTCAGTGTTCTGGGCACTCCAGCTCTGAGTCAGCATCACAGTTCTTAACGACAAGCTCCCGCGTTTCCCTCTTACCTCCTACATATGTGAGAGAGACCAATCAGAATAGAAGACGTGGAACTATGGGGCCCTCTCTCTTAGAGAGACAACTCTTGGAACTTCCACAAAAGGACCCAAGAGTGCAGACAGCCTCATTCACTTCAGCCGATGGTCTCACTGAACACAACCCTGCTTCTCTTTGTGCAACTCCCATGATTCTGTACCTACCAGCAAGTATGAAAATGCTAACTGCCTCCCAGCCCCCACAGAGGCAGGCGACACAGAATAGATGGATAAATGGACAGAAAATGAGCTGAGGTTACATGCCTGCTGAAGGTTTTTACAGCGCCTCAGAATCAGAACACCCTGCATCACTGGTGAATCAATATGGCCTCTTCTCATATTGCCAAAAGCTGAAGTTCATGTCCACTTCCCTAAACTGTTCTGCCTCCAGTAGCAGAATCCATTAATATCAGTTTTACATAAACGCGGATGCTCTGTGTCTTTATCTTAGATGCAGCCAATATGATTTCTCATGTCCACCGCCCCTAAACAATGCAACATGCACTTCATCTCTGACTAAACCACAATGGCCCCTCTCTGTATTGTCTGACTTCCGATGATTCACATCACACTTCCTGTTTGGTTTCCTGTGTAGATGCATAGCTCCTGCTGTTTGTACCCATCTTCTCATGGTGCATCCGGCCCAAGGACACTTATCGCTCTTGTCCCTTTAGCAGTTGTACTTCTCCACCAGTGCTGCCTCATATTTTTAAAATGTTTTGATTATTTCTTCTTCCTTCTACTTTTCCCCTTTTCTTCCAGTTCCAATGATAATAGGTTTTTATAACCCCAGAGTCCCAGATACATCTTCTGTAATAGTTTGTCTAATGAGCAAGAAGCCCTAAGAAGCCCACTACCAAGACTTTTGGCAGGAGGGTGAAGCCAAGGCAACCTGCAGCATGAAGAGTGGCCCTGAAGGCCCTAGTGGGACATTTGAAGTAAGAGCTCAAAGCTTTTGGGTTTGCCCAGTACAACAAAGATGATTAACAACACAGAGAAGGCAGCTGTGTTGTAGCCTAGTGGTTTTCAAACTAAACTTTCCAGTGGTACAAAGGTGGGGAGTGAGGGAGGGAATAAGGGAGGAAGGGAAGAAGGGAGGGGTGGTAGAGGTAGAGGTAGAGGTAGAGAGGGGGAGGGGGAGAGGGAGAAGGAGGGAGGAAAGGAGGGACGGAGGGAAGGGGGGAGAGAGAGAGAGAGAGAGAAAGAAGAGAAGAGAAGAGAAGAGAAGAGAAGAGAAGAGAAGAGAAGAGAACAGAACAGAACAGAACAGAACAGAACAGAACAGAACAGAACAGAAGAAAGGTAGAAAACAAAGAAGAGCTAGAGCCAGGCTCTGGGCCTCTTCCCTTGAATTAAGCAGAGCAGCTCTGAGGTTATACACTTTATACTGCTCTTCTTTGGGAAAAGGGCTTTTGTAGCCCTGAACATACAAACTCCCAAGTGTACTTGAAAGGTCACTTTCCTGAGAGACAGACCTTGGGTCCCAACCTAGATCCATGGCCTTTGGCAAGACACAGAACTTCTCAAGTTCTCCCTACCACATCTGAAATTGAAAGACTTGGATTAGGAGACGGCCACGATCCTTTTCATTTGATGATCTCCCATTAAATGTTATCTATAACCTTTAGATGTCTGTGTCAGTTCTAAGTCAGAAGGACTGGGGACTGAATTCCAACTCCTGCACTTGAACTCTGTTACCTAGTTGGGAGCCTCCTCCTGCCTGAATTTGAGTTTGCCCTCCCCTATAATTGCCAATAACATTGATGACCTTGCAGGGTTGTTGTGAGAATTAAAATTATTATATAGGTTTTTCTCAGCCCAAAGTAGTTGTCAGGAAAGCTATGACCATGGTTTTTAT
>NW_011912545.1:0-1929 GCF_000151845.1 Pteropus vampyrus | reverse complement strand
ACGTCTGGTCGGAGCCTCAGAAAAGCTTCTGGCCCCGTGTGACGGGCAGGGGAAGCCCCCCACCCCGAAGGCCACTGCCTCGCTCACCTTCCAGCCCGAGGCGGTCCCAGCTGCCGGCCACAGACACCCCCTGCCCAGACTTCAGGCCCACTGCGGGCCATGCCCCTCTCGATGGGCACACACGGCCAGGCTCCAGATGCGGGTGTGGCCTGGGGAACTGGATCGCCAGGCTCACGGGGGAACCCCTCACCCTGGATGACCTGGCTGTCCCTGCTCGGACTCAAGCTCGGGCCCCGTCCCAGGCTGCCATCTCCCAGCTGCTGGCCTCTGTGCGACACCTGGAGCACGAGGCAGCCCGCCTGGGGTGCCGGTTGTCCCAGCAGGAGCCCTGGACCAGTGATGGGCAGGCCCTCCCTGCTGGCGCCCAGCTCAGCCAGTCTAGTCTTGCTTACTGGGATGAGAGGAAGAAGCACCCCCGAAGTCTCAAGGGGACTTCAAATTGGCCAGAGATGCCAGGGGTCCAGGCTGATCTCCGGTACCCTCAGGCAGGCAGCAAGCCCGCATCACTAGAGACCGCTTTGGAGATGCCGACTGGCCAACTCCTTGACCCTGAGCAGGGGTCCTTCCTGTCCCCTAAGGCAAGGAAAGAACTGCTCCCCGGGGCCTAGTATGGCAGAGGGCAGAGCGGGTGGGCAGCAGAGAGGCCTGACTCTGCATGTCTGCCTTCTCCAGAGCAGCCTGGGGCACCCTCCCTGGGTTGGGAGGAGGAGAGGAGCAGACTCACAAGGCCAGAGGTGCCCCACAGGCAGAGGACAGAGGAGTCTGCAAGTGGCAGTTGGGGGTGCTCCAGGGAGCTGCTGCCTCTCCCAGGAATTCTCACTCCAAGCTGGCTGTTCCTACGCTGCCACACCCCCATTCCTCAGAAAGGGAGGCCTTAGGGAAGCAGGCTCAGCCGGGGTGTCCTGTCCTGCTTGCTTCTTGGCCTGAGAGCTGTCTTGTCCTTTTGTTTTCCAAGAACGAAGCCCGACACACTGTGAGCCTGGAGTCCGAGACAGCGTGGTAAGGCCATGGCTGCGGGGTGGGGCCGGGGCCACACTTCTGGGCCAGCTCCTCTCCCATTTGCCTGGGTGAATGGACACAAGGCCTGATAGAGATAAGACCCTGATGGCAGATCCACACAGGATTAAGTGGGAGGGGATTTCCTTCCGGGTGAGAGGGGCCTACTGGCCCTAGGAAGGAGAAGGTGGAGACTCCATTCTCCTGCCTCCAGGGACTTTCTCGGTTGGGATTTCCAAGGCTAGCCAATAATAGAGGGAAGTCTGACCCTCTGCAGCCTGGGGGGCCAGGCCCACCCCCCCCATCAGCCCTGGTCCATCCCCAGCTGGCAGCTGCTGTCCAGATGTTTCCGAGCCTGGCAGCACTTGGCGTGGAGGCGGCGGGCAGTGGCGGCGGCGTTGGCCCTGGGCCACCGGCAGCTGTTGCGCAGAGGCCTGCAGGCCCTGCAGTGGACACTGCGTCTCCGGGACGCCCAGCTGAAGGTGGCGTGGAGGCGACACACGCAGGCCCTGCTGGCCCGGAGCTTCCAGAAGGTCAGAGTCTCTAAGCTGGGCCGGGGGGCGGGGGTGGGCGGTGGTGATGAAATGCTGGAGTGTCTGGGGAGGAGGTTCTTCCGGGGCATAGGTTACAGCTCCTGAGTGATCAGTACAACAGGTGGTTGTCAGCCCAGATGCCCAAACCAGCTCTGCCCGAGTTCAAATCCTGCCTCCGCTACTTTCTTTCATACTTTCTGACTGTGTGGACTCGGGCAAGTTGCTTAACCTGTTTGTGCCTTAGCCTTCTATCTCTAGAATGGGATAACAATAGTATATACCTCTCAGGATGGTCATGAGGTTAAATAAATATAAGGAATCAGAACTCTGCTTAGTGCAT
>NW_011912544.1:0-1504 GCF_000151845.1 Pteropus vampyrus | reverse complement strand
AATTATTTTAAAAGTAAATGGATTAAATGCTCCAATCAAAAGATAGGGTGAATGAATAGATGAGAAAACAAGACCCTTACATATACTGCCTCACTTCAGATACAAAGACACACACAGAATGAAAGTAAAGGATGAAAAAAGGTGTTTTAAGAATATGGAAACAAAAAACTGGGGAGCAATACTTATACCAGACAAAATAGACTTGAAAACAAAGGCTCTAACGAGACAAAGTAGGACCCAGTTATCCCACTTCTGGGTATTTATCTTAAGAAACCAAAAAACTACTTTGAAGGGGCTTGTGTTCTATATATTCATTGCAGCATTATTTACAGTAGCCATGATATGAAGGCAACCTGGGTATCCATCAACGGATGAATGGATGAAGAAGAGGTGATATATATACACACACAAACACACAATGGGAAATTACTCAGCCATAAAGAAAGAATAAAATCTTGTCATCTGCAACAACATGAATGGTTCTGGGGGACATTTTACTTACTGGAGTAAGTCAGAAAGAGAAAGTCAAATGTCACATGTGGGATCTAGAAAACAAACAAGCAACAGAAACAAGCACACAGATACTGAGAGCATTTTTATGGTTGTCAGATTGGAGAGTGGGGGGATTGGTGAAGGGGCAGGAGATTAAGAGGAACAAATTGGTAGTTACAAAATAGTCATGGGGATGTAGAGTATAGCATGGGGGAATAGAACAATACAGTAGTATTGTAGTAACTGTATGGTGTCAGATGGGTACTTGATTTATCAGGGTGATTACTTCATAAGTTATATAAATGTCTAAACACTGTGCACATCTGAAACTAATATATTGTATGTCAACTATAGTTGGAAAATATGTAAAAATTAAAAAAATAAACACAGTTAGATATCTTACATTGTCAGAATGGCTATTATCGAAAATGCAACAAATAACAAGTTTTGATGAGAATGTGGAGATAAAGGAACACTCGTTTTTTTGGTGGGCTTGTAAACTCATGCTGCCACTATGGAAAACAGTATGGAAATTCCTCAAAAAATTAAAAATAGAACTACCATACGACCCAGTAATTCCAATTCTGATATTTATCTGATAAAACAAAAACTACAATTTGAAATGATATATGTATCCCTTTGTTTTTTGCAGCTTTGTTTATAATAGTCAAAGTATGGAAGCCACCTAGGTGTCCACTGATAGATGAAAGGATAAAAAAAAATGTGAGATATACATACATGCACACATACAATGGAATATTACTCAGCGATAAAAAAGAATGAACTCTTGCCATCTGTGACAACATGGTTGGATCTAGATCATGGGAACAGGAAGCAATTTTTTTTTCCAGTGAGTCAATGTAGGTAATAATGAACTTTGCCACTCCCGTTTATACCCTTTGATTCCTGGGTCCACTAATCCCGGCTATGGTAGATAAGGCACCATATATTGGATGCTGATTAAGAGCATATATCATGTTCTGGAGAACCTTTCTCAAGCTCTGTGAGGTAT
>NW_011912543.1:0-3019 GCF_000151845.1 Pteropus vampyrus | reverse complement strand
TATCATTATTATTAGTTGTAAATGTTATTGCTATTTCTACGGAAAAGTCTGCAAATCAGCTCGGTGCACAGAATGACTTCGTTCGTGTCCCCAGCACACGGAGGTTCACAGCACGTGGCAGAACCCAGAAGGCCCTGGACCTTCTCCTCCTGGAAGGTGGCTGCTGCGCCCACTGCTAATGCGAACAAGCTGTGCCTGGCTTTGAACTTTACTTAAGTTCAAGCGTTGCATAAATGCAATCACGATGTGCTGTTTTATGTCTAGATCCTTCAGTCAGCGTGTGTGTGTGTGTGTGTGAATGTGTGTGTGTGAGAAATTCAGCCGTATCGTTGCAAGTACTTATAGTTCATTCTGTTTTCTTTTTGCTGTAACGTATGTCATTGTGCGACCATGACCATACCACAACTCATTGGTCCTTCTCTCCCACGGATGGGTGTGTGTGTTGCTTCCAGTACCTAGCTATTAGATATGGTGCCGCTATGAACATCCTATACAAATCTTTTGGTGAAATTATACATGACTTTCTAGGGGTGATATTATCCACTCATAGGTACGTAAATGTTCAGATTTATTACATTTTGACAATTTTCCAAAGAGTTTGCACCAATTTCTGCTAAGTATGCCTTGGGTGGGTGGTAAGTGCAGGATTTGTCTTCAGGATTTGTCATGGTTGGGTCTATAATTGACATATCTTGTCATAAGCCCCAATAGTTAGATTGGCAGTGACTTTTTTTCTGCTGGATCATGTCACTGAGTTTTCAAGTCTCTGACATTTTTCTTCCCTAAAAACCTCTTTTTATAGCCGAAGACGGCGATATACTTTCACACGACCCAAATCCAGGTTCTGGGGAAAATTTTTTCAACAAAAATGAAAGATGTGAACAAGAACTTTTGCAAAATCGAAATGTAAGACCTGAATATCTAGTCGCAAATGTCTTCAGGACGTTACTGCTGCTGCTGTGTTCACACAGAGGACCGAGCGGGCTTCGGCCGGCGTCTCGCTGTAGGTGAGAGGTTACAGAGCACGTGTTTGGGTTGGGGTTACCTAGTCCTGGGTCCTCCCCCACCATGACGTGTAACTAACCCAGGTCCTTAACCTTGCTAAACTGTAACTTCTTTCTCAGCTAACTTGGGGCTACGTCAGCAGTGACTTCCCCAGAGTTCTTTAAATATCAAACGTTGATAACTCATGCAAAGCACTTAGCACAGTGACTGACACTCAACGAATCCTCAATATCTGTCACCTAGAACGTTTTCCTTTTGGTGGGTTACTAGATAGTTTAACATCTATTTTTTTTTTTTAATTGCTGTAATGAACTTGGATGTGTTCATTTTTAGTCCTGTGGTTATTTAGTCTATCTTTCATTTTTGTTATTGAGGTGACTCGTGCCTGACATTAGAGTTTAACGTGACCATCTAAATGTTGGTTCCCCATCATCGGCCCGATTCCCCAGAGGCAACCACTGTTAATTCTTTCTGTGTGAGGCAATCTAAGGTTTCCCCTGTAACTCTGTATGCATTTTCCTTTAGAAGTAATAACTTTTCAACTCTTTTACCTATTTAAAAATATTTACCTCCACATTTTAAATAACCTGCAGATATTATTATTGCCCGGTTAGCTTTATCAATTAGCTTTATTTAAAAGCAATGAGATTTCAGTTTACTTATACCTAATCCTCCAACCCATTCTCCCAGTTTAGAATATTCATTTTTTATTTAAACCGATGTTCAGTGTTTTAGTCATTTTAATTACGTAAACATTATCCACTGTTGACCGAGCCGACTTGTATCATTTCTTTTATGCAAATTTCTATTTTTTCAAGAGCTAACAGTTGCCTCAGTTTTTAAAATTCACGTTGTTTTCCTTGGCCATCCAAGCCTTGTCGGATGCCAGTGTCTCTTCAGGGCTCATCGGCGCCGTGCTTCAAGCAGTCCAATACACCAGTGACAAGTGACCTAGCTTTATGTGATTTGTGTCTGAGAAATCGTCTTTCTGGAGTCCTTTTAATTAATTTCTCTAAAGCAGCCTGCCTGCCCTTTTTTTCATGGGGACTTCCCTTTGCCATTATATGAGAAACTTCTTTCTTCCTCTTTCCTTTTCGAATCTCTGACTTTCTGGGTTTCATATCTTTCTCTTTCTTGCATTATTCACTTTTTTTAAAAAAAAAGTAGAGCATTTTCCCTTGTGGCTTCCCAAGACAAGGTGGGTGGGAAGTACATGTTTTCGAGAATTTTATACACTGAATTTCTACCTTCGCTTGGATCAATGGCCTATCCGGGTATAGATTTATAGGGTGGAAATTATTTTTATGCAGACTTTCAAAGCTATTTTTCCATGATACTCCAGCTTCAAGAGTATAACTGCTGAGAAGTACACGTTATTTAAAATCCTTGATCCTCGGGCGATGGTGTATTTTTTCCCTTGGAAGTGTTTAAGGTCTTCTTTTGTTCCGTGGGTCCTGAAGATTCATGATTATGGCTTTGTTTCGTTCATTATTTTGAGCGCACAGTGGGCCTCTCCATGCAGAGGCCTGTGCCCTTTAAGGAGATAATCGTATTGCCATTGTTTTTAACGCTTTTACCCCAGTCTTCTCTCTGTCCTCTTTCTATTAGTCGGAAGTTGGACATCCTAGATTGAGTCACTGTTTCCTTTTCTTTTTGTCCTATTAATTCTCTCTTCTTCTTATTGTTCCACTTTCTGGGAGAATTCTTTGACTTTATGTTCTAATCCTTCTATTAATTTTTTTTTTTTTAGTTCTCATGAATACTTGCAACATTTTTTTTTTTAACCAGAGTACTTTTTTATTGTTTTTTTGACTGTTCCTTTTGATAGCCTCTCGTGCTTGTTTCATGGATGCAAAATTCTCTCTTACCTCTTTTAGAGTAAGAAGTATAATTATCGTGAAATTATCTTCTGCATCCTGTGCAGTTTCTGTGTCCTTTGAGGTCATTTATATTTTTTAATGTTTTAATCACTTCAATCTTTATCTTTCCTACTGGAGCCTGTCATTAAAGGTCT
>NW_011912542.1:0-1289 GCF_000151845.1 Pteropus vampyrus | reverse complement strand
ACACACACACAGAGGCAGCTCTCTGAATAGGAGAGAAACTACGCACTTAGCTCTCGTAATCCCTACAGTGAAAAGCTCAATTGACTAGGGCAGAGCTTGGTGGTTTAAAAACAAGCAATAGCTGAGAAAGCTGAAATCATGCTTTCAATAATCTTCCTCTTACCTTCTCAAGCGAACAACCAGACTAGACACAGAGATGCCTCTAAGCAGCCACTCAGGGGCCAGAAGAAGAGGCTCAGACTACATTCCCCACAATCTGAAGGTAAAGAGAGTTACATGGCTGGAAAAAGGAGCACAAAGGAGAAAAGAGCTTTAGGAAAACTTGGCTTTAAAATAAGGAATGTCAACTTATTATTGTCACAATTTGACCAGCAATCTCAGGAAGTGGCAGAGTTTGAGAACAACATGTAGAAAGAATTGACTGGCCACCAAAACCTTATCTGAACTTAAAATGTCTGCAAAATTGGGCAACAAAGTTCAAAGAAACAGCCTTTCCCTTGCGGGCTTTTAGTGCCAAGACTCCTCCTCTTCCAGTTGTAACTGAGTGAATATAGAAGCCAAGAAAATTAAATGGAATTTTTGGAACTCGATCCTGGGTGTGCTGCAAGAAATATTTGAGTTGATGAAAGTGGGGTGTAGGCTTGTTTGCTTTAGGGTCCTTCCCATCCTCCAAAATCTTGGCCAATGTTATAGAGTTAGGCTGGCTTCCAGACTCTTTGCAAAGACCAAAGTTCAAGGTAATCTGTCCAAAAATGTCTTGCCCTGCAATATATTATATGGAGGATATTAGCTGACAATCCTCTTTGAAGAGAGAATAAGTTCAAAAACTTCATATACTAGAAAAACTGGTTAGAAAAATGCAATTTGACACCATGTAAAAGAAACACATGCACAAGTACTGATAAGATAATGATGCGGGCAATCTCAAGGGCTACTGCAGAAGGCAGAGAAAAGGCCAGTGTAAGGGATTCAAATCCTGCCTCCCCTTCAGCCAGAGCAGCTCAGCTTTCCTCTTCATAAACTGGGGCTCTAAAAAAGATTAAAATTCAGAGAGAAAGATTCAAATTGATGAGATAGATGATGATAGATAGATAGAGAGATAGATAGATAGAGAGATAGATAGATAGATAGATAGATAGATAGATAGATAGATAGATAGATAGATGATGGTAGGTAGGTAGGTAGGTAGATAGATAGGTAGGTAGGTAAGTACAAAATATATAAAATTAGAAAAACCTTGGTAGTGTAAAAAGAATGCTGCATTTTGGAATGAAGAGAACTCGCTTCCA
>NW_011912541.1:0-1842 GCF_000151845.1 Pteropus vampyrus | reverse complement strand
CATTTTACATTTAAACAAATTTATACTCATTTTCCTTTAAATGTAACTTTTGACTTTTAGAAAACAATGATGAATTAAAAAATACAGAGGCAGGTTCAAATTCAACTGCTGGATACGAAAGTTCCAATACTAAGAAAACTGACATGCGAACTCCTACTTTCCTTAAGCTGGTTTCTGAAAAGAAAAAAACAAAGCTAAGACATTTCAAAGCCAATTATTTAAAATGAAAAAGGCCAAAAATATTCATATTTTTTGTAAATAAAATTGCAAATTAAGAAGATATTTGGAAATAATACAAGGAATTTATTGATAGGTCTTTAAAATTTTTCAGAGAAAGAAGAAATATGTAATATTCATTAAAATTATTGCCTAACATTTAAACAAATGTTAATAATGTTAATTTGAAAAGTCTTATTTAAATGCATATTCACTTGCAAAGGTAGCTATAGTGCACACAGATGATAAATAAAAAACTTTTCCACCATGAATGGATGTGATATATATGATGTTTGATGACAAATCAGTAGCTAAACTCGGTGATAATACAATAATATGTTGTCTAATCTGTACTTTCGCATAAAACTTAGATAACATGTAGCTATAGTCTAGTAGAGATTTTGTGTGACAACGTTAAGAGAACAATGACATTGTGTAACATTTTTAGTTTATGTCACATAAAATATAGAAGAATTTTAAGAAGTATTTATTGTGCTATTTAAAATTAATCTCACACAAAGCTGGATTTAAAGTACTGGGAAAATGCACTGTCGATCAATATAAACAACGCTGGAAAATCCTGGGGTTAGTGGAAAAACAGATATGACCAGAAAAACATAAAAAATATTAATTGAGACTATCAATTGCAGTTTATACATCACAAAGCTTAGATGACAAATCAGTAAACTAGATGAAATACAATAATATGTTGTCACAAAGCTTTGTGATGTATAAATAGCAATTAATATTTTTCTCACTGAAGTACTAAAAACCTTAAGGAAAACCATTACATTAATAAAAGCTCACTGAATGACTTTTAAACATATTTTTCTCATTAATACCGGTTTACTGGTTGTAGTAAGTGAAAAAATAGAATGTATAAACTTGGGAATGAGATTTACATTTTTCTAGATAAAAAATTAACCTTGTTTAGCAAATATTTTTTAAAAATAAAATTTACATAACAAAATTGGTATATTTTACTGGTATTTTCAGCATTCCTAATGACCTAAATTTGAAGAGAAAAGAAAAAAGCAACATACTAAATGTCTCGAACATATCCAAAGGTTCTAAAAGGCATTGTCATTATTTTGGAAGCAAGATTTAAATAAAATTGCCTATGAATTCTCAATATTGTTGCTACATACTAAAGAGAATATTATAAAGAAATTTTGAATAAAATAAAGTTAGTGAGGTTGTCACATCTCAGTTTTCCACCTCAAAGTTATAATCAATAAATTTTAAAGAAGAAAATGAATATGAAAAATGTATCCAGCAGCAGCTTTCAAAACCAGAATCAATAACTGGGCTAAACTTGGTGCTCAAAAAGAGACTGAATTATTGTGATATTTAACACAGAAAAATGATTACTTAGCTTCATCATTATTATGGGTTACGATGCTAGAAAGAAAGAATGTAGTGATATTATTCAATACATTAAGACCTATTTGTGTGAACTAGGACTTTGTTCTAACTTGACCAAATGAGAAATAAAGGAAAGAAACCAGCTCAGCAAGGCACTGAAGACAGGCATGATATTGTTCGTGTATGTTTCAGATTGGAATAGAGTAATGAATGGGCAAAGCCAATTGTCTCACTAAGAAAATATTATCTATTATTTTTATA
>NW_011912540.1:0-1344 GCF_000151845.1 Pteropus vampyrus | reverse complement strand
TCTTCTTACAATGTCTTGCACTAGGTTGGTGTTCAAAAAAAATGTTGGTTGATTTGGATAATTAAACAGAAACTGATTTTAATTTGAGCAAATTCAATTTTAAATTTTTTTCTACGTACAGAGGTAACTCATGGTCAGTGCACAAAATTTGAAAAACCCAGAAAAACTAAAGGAAAACTTAAAAGTCGCCACAAATTCTAAACACCTCTCCCCTCCACTCCCCTTCAGCCCCCAGGAATAGGTGAAAATTCTTATAGCCTTTTTGCTGTGTTGTTTGGGGTGGGCGTGGGAGAGGGGCGAGGCTGAATGGTATACAGCTACATGTAAAAAAGAGCCCAGAAAATTTACTTAATGTATATCATGAACTTTTCCCCATGTTAATAAATGCTCTTCTACAATGTGACTTTTGTGCCAGTATAGTATTCTATTGCATGGGACACCATAATTACTTTAGCAAAATTTTATTGTTTCTAATTTTTTTCATTATATATTATTCTCTGAATATCCATGTTCATAGCATATAAAACACACATAGCAATTCATAATTAATCCAATGATAGATTAGCTCTGATAAGGGAGGATGCTTGATTAAAAAGAGACAGAGAATGGAATTAAACGGCTTTGTATAATCATGTATTTCATGTATTTTACCTTTTCACATAGAAAAATTACTAATCTCTTGAGTTCTGAAGTGTGACTAAGCTTTTACAGAAAAAAATGTATGCCGTGATAAAGTGACTGATATCTTTTTTAGAGTATAAAAGATTAGCTAATAAGGCCTTAAATCTTTTAACAAGGGAGAAAACAAAGGGCTTAGCATTTATTTTCTGCACCATTTACCTTTCCTCAGCGAGTTACTCAAAAAAAGTGGGTAAGAATTACTGCTAATTCAGAAAAGCTTCAAGACAAGTGCATACAGATACATTATATGAATGCTAAATATATTGATACATGATCATTGATCAATTTCAATCTAGTGTCACATGAAAAAATCTATGTGGCTTTAAAAAAAACTTTTAAAAATTTTTTTTGGTTTTAAAAAAATCTATGTGGCTTTAAAAAAAAACTTCAAACTCTAGATTATGATTACATACTTATTTAACTGTAAAGGATGAGACTGAGACCATCTGTCACAGTCCAACGTCAGGTTTTCTAAGTAATTCCATCGGCATCGAGATGATGAAAAAAACTAAGATATCTCAGAATATTCCACTTAAAGGAGTCAGTTCAGGGACTATTTCTTTTCACTGTTTAGGCATTCTGGTAGCTGGTGACTTTTTTTTTTTTTTTTTTACCCTAAAACCTTTTATAGGAGGTAAAACATTAGATTATTAATAAAGGCTT
>NW_011912539.1:0-2182 GCF_000151845.1 Pteropus vampyrus | reverse complement strand
ATCAAGACGGTGAAGTAAGTAAATGATGTGCTTGTATCCTCTCACAACCACATCAAAATTACAACTAAAATACAGAAAAACCACGATCAAGAATCACCTGTAGTCTAGCTGAACAAAAGTCCTACAACTATGGATATATAAAAGCCACTTTGGTGGAGATGTGGAAAGGGCTGGTCCCATACCCACGTTTGGCAGTTAAAAATTGGGAGGGATAGTTCTTGCCCCTGAGGAGGACTGAGGGGCCCCAGCACCACACCAGGCTCTCGAGACCAGGGTTCCAGTGCTGGGAAGATAAGTCCCCATAACTTCTGGCTGTGAAAACCAGCAGAGATTGTGGCTGAGTGAGACGAAGGGTTACTGGAGTACCAGGCACTCCTCTTAAAGGGCCCATACACGGATTTACTCTCTGAGAGACTCACTGAATCTGTGCTCCAGCACTGGGGCAACAGCTCAATAGCACCAGGGACATTCAGGGAGAACATGAATTATCTGGCTTCAAGGCGAGGGTTGTAGGGGAAGATTTTCCCAGACAGAAGCACTGGCAGAAGATATTGCTCCTTTGTTGAGCCCTCCCCTCTCCCAGCAGATGCAGGCAGGCACCATATCTGTGTCTCCATCAACCTGGTTAACACTGTTCATCCCGCCTTGGTGATTTCCTAAGACCATGCCTCACTCAACTGGCAGGCTCACCCAAGCTATCTCCAGTGGCTTTTCCATACAAACAGCCTGTCCTAACTCAGGCTGCAGACTTTCCTAAAATCTCTCAAAGGTTCACAAACCCCAAACAAGCAGCATCTGGCCTCAGCATGGCCCGTACCTCTTGCTGAGCAGCCTCAAGCCCGGCAATGGCAGCAGCCAGCCTCGGTTCAAGGCTTGGCCTCTTCCAAGCACCTCCAAGCCCAGCAGAGGTGGTGGTCATCTGTAGATCGCTCTGTGGCTTGTGCCAGGTGGCCTCAGGCAAGACACAGGCAATAGCTGAACTTGGCTCAGTGGCTGGCTTCAAACCCTGCTGGAGCACCATCCAGCCACCTCCACAGACAACACACCAAAAGGGCAGATGGGGCAGGTACCAGAGACCTGCTAAAGTAAATTCTGCTCCATAGGGTCAGCCACTACACAATAGTCAGTCCTCATAACCAATCAGCCTACAGGTGACACCCTTTCGTTGACATGCAAACAGCAACCAAGGCTCAACTACAACAAGAAGACACACACAACCCACACAAGGAACACACACCTGGGGCTCCCAGCTCAGGGGACCATGGAGACTATGCCACTGGGCCCCACAAGACACCTACTATATAATGCCACTCTACTAAGACTGGGAGACATAGCAGCTCTACCTAACACGTAGAAACAAATAAGGGAGGCAGCCAAAATGGGAAGACAAAGAAAGTCCCAAACAAAAGAACAGAACAAAGCTCCAGAAAAAGAACTAAACAAAATGAAGACAAGCAATCTACCAGATACAGAGTTCAAAACACTGGTTATATAATGCTCAATGATCTCAGTGAGAACTTCGACAAAGAGATAGGACACATAAAAATGGAGATAGAAAACATTAAAAAAGAACCAGTCCAAAATGAAGACTACAATAACTAAAATAAAGAATACATTAGACGGAATTAACTATAGATTAGATGAAGCAGAGGATCAAATCAGCGATTTGGAAGATAAGGTAGCAGAAAACCCCCAATCAGAACAGCAAAAAGAAAAAAAAATACAAAAATATGAGGATAATTTAAGTGGCCTCTGAGATAACATCAAGTGTACCAACACTCACATTATAGGGTACCAGAAGGAAAGAGAGAGAGAGAGAGAGAGAGAAACTTATTGAAGAAATAATGACTGAAAACTTCCCTAACCTGATGAAGGAAATAGACATACAAGCCCAGGAAATGGAGAGAGTCCCAAACAAGATGAACCCAAAGAGGTCCACACCAAGACACATCATAATTAAAATGCCAAAGGTTAAAGACAAAGAATCTTAAAAGCAGCAAGAGAAAAGCAGTTAGTTACCTACAAGGGTGCTCCCATAAGACTGTCAGCTGATTTCTAAATAGAAACTTTGCAGGCCAGAAGGGACTGACAAAGTGATGAAAAGCAAGGACCTGCAACCAAGATTATTCTATCCAGCAAAGCTATCATTTAGACAAGAAAAAGCTTAAGGAGTTCATCAACA
>NW_011912538.1:0-1288 GCF_000151845.1 Pteropus vampyrus | reverse complement strand
GGCATCTGACCTCGGCATGCCCCATACGTCTTGCTAAGGAGACCCAAGCCCGACACCAGTGTCAGCCAGTCTCAGTTTGCAGCTTGGCTTCTCAAGGTACTTCCAAACCAAGCACAAGTGGCAACAATCTACGAATCACTCTAGCTCATACCAAGTGGTCTGGGCAGGGCACAGGCAGTGGCTAACTGTGGCCTATAACAAAGCTCCTTCAAAGAGGCCCCGTAACCAATACAACTGGTGGCCAGCTTCAGACCACAACAGAGTATCATGCAACCTCCTCCAAAAATGACACATCCATGAGAAGAATGGGCAGAAACTAGAGCCTGGCTAAAGTGCATTCTGCTGCATAGTTTCAGCCCCTGTACAACCCTTCCTCCACTGTAGTCACAGCCAGTCCTCACAACCAATTAGCTGGAGGCTCAATTTCTCCCCTTGACATGAAAACAGCAACCAAGGCTCAACTACAACAGAAGGGCACACACAACCCACATGAAGGACACACATGGATCAAGCACCTGTCTCATGTGACCAGGGCAACTTTGCCACTGGGCTCCACAGGACACATTCTGCATAAGTCCACTCTACTAAGTCTGGAGAACATACCAGATCTATCTAATACATAGAAACAAACACAGGGAGGCAGGTTAAATGGGGAGACATACATGTCCCAGATGAAAGAACAGAACAAAACTTCAGAAAAAGAACTATACAAAATGGAAACAAGTAATCTATCATATGCAGAGGTCAAAACACTGGTTCTAAGTATTTAATGCTCAAAGATCTCAGTGAGAACTTCAACAAAGAGATAGGAAACATAAAAATTGACATAGAAAGCATAAAAAAAGGAATCAGTCAGAAATGAAGAATTCACTAACCAACTGCTTTGAAGAGATAGGTGAATCTATATGTTCTTTGTAGCTTTGTTTACCTTAGCCAAGATATGGAGGCAACCTGAGTGTCCAGCAATGAATGAATGGATAAATAAGAAGTGGTACATATATACAATGGTATATTACTCAGCCATAAAAGAGAATGAAATTTTGCCTTCTGCAACTACATGGAAGGACCTAGAGGGTTATGTACTCAGTGGTCTACGTCAGACATAGAAAGATAAATGTCATATGATTTCATGTATGTGAAATCTAAAGAACAAAATAAATGAACAAACAAAACAGAAACAAACTCATAAATACAGAGAACATTTAGATAGTTGCCAGATGAGAGGGGGTTGAGGTATGGGTGAAAAAGGGCAAGGGATTAAGAAGTACAAGTGGTAGTTACAAAATAA
>NW_011912537.1:0-2026 GCF_000151845.1 Pteropus vampyrus | reverse complement strand
GAGTTACTGAGAGCAGAGGAGAAGGGACAGGATAAAAGCAGCTACAGAATGAAAGAGGCAGTTGCAGCACTGTGATAGGAGGAAGACATGTTGGTTGTTTTTCCCAGGAGAACTGTTAGCGACTTCGGGCTGACATTATCTAGACGTTCTAGAAGCAGATTATCCACTTGCCCCAATGCCCTTAACATTCTAGAATGTGGTAGTTTTGACCTCTGACAAAGAAAGGAGCATTAGAACTCATTTTAGCCAATCAGAAACCAAACGTTTCATTTCTACTGGAATAGTGTGATCCGAGGCTCTAACTCATGTAAGCGTTGGTCGAGAAAAAGTCAGTGGTGTGGCAGCTGCAGTAACCTGTTAGCTTTGCTTCAGCTGCTAACGAAAAGGTTTTCGATTCAGAAGGTACCTGCCTCCGACATCCTCTGGACCTGGTGAGGGGAGCCGGTCTCCCCAGTCTCCAGCTAGGAAAACCCAGGACGTCTAGGAGATGGCGAAAAGAGAGTTAAAGGTAAGAAAAAACAAAACATATACACTGGGGGGGGGGGGGGGGGGGGGGGGGCGTGTCCACAAACACCCTAGAAGTCGAAGGCCAAAACAAGATAAGGAAACAGCTTCTGTCCTTCATTTGCCGACAAGGACACTTTCAGTGGGTTTGTGGCGTGATATACTTTGATCCTCTTTATCCCAGAGTTTGAAAAAATGTTGCATTGGCCAACATCTGTTTGATAACTCAGCATTAAGTATTATTTTTTTTAAAAAACTCAAAATTGATACTGGAATCTTTGGTTTAATTCCATGAAATTCTGAAGTAAACCCTGCAATTGTGAGTTCATTTTAAAAACATAAACCTCGCCCACAGGAAGATAAGATTGCTGACAAAGAAAAAACTTCTACGGCCCTTGATAACGCTACAGCGTCATCATGTCTGAATAAGTCAGATAGAGTTCATGATACTGCAGCGTTCTGTGTTCCCCTATATTTAAAGGGACACACCAGCTGCCTCCCCTATATCACATGCACCCGTTCTTGTTTGTTTTTTATGCTACAAGTTACTATTGAATCACAATACTGTCAACATATTAAGATCAGATTCGGGGGCGGCAGTTGAACAAGTCAAGACTATAAACAGCCCACCCCCCACCATGCCGTTTTTAATCAAATCAAATTTCACAGCACTTTACGTCAGGTTCCGATTTCCAGGCCCAGCTCACAGCTTCCGTGCACATCACGGACAGGAGCCAGGGCCCGACACAGAGCGAAGTTCCCCTTCGCCAGGCCAGGGGGCCTGAGAGGCATAAGGAGTCCCCCGAGTCCAGGAGGGAGGAGCCACTGGCGTGAGCGACAGCTGCCAACGGAGTGTATATTTGAAGCTCCAAGTAGCGCTATGGAAAAACTAGTCTTTCGGGCTCTTCCGGGCCTTCAAGCAGCTCTCCCTTCTTCCCGGAGCCGGGTTACTCCCCCTCCCCCCTAACCTTTGAGCCTTTGCTTAAATGTCACCTTTTCCAAGAGACCCACCCCGACCCCTTACTCAATACCATTGCTTTTTCTTTTTTATTTTTCCCATAGCATTAATTACCACCTTCTTATCTTCATTACCTGTCTCCTCCTGCTAGCATGTAAGCTCTGCTAGGTCAATTTGAACCCATTTTATTCGGACAAATGGACACATTTGTGGCCATTTTATTCATAGATATATCCCAAGCACTTAAAACAATATCTGTCATATAGTTAGTGCTTAATAAATATTTGTTGAATAAATTTCTGAGGCTGAACATCCTAAAAGGTGAGTAGAGATAGGCCTCGACAAACAAGTGTTTTGTTAGATGTCGTCTCCTCAATTTAAGATAAAAGTAATACCTGTATTTCAGGATTGTGATAAGAAACTAAGATAATGTATATGAAGTGTCTAACACAGTGCCTGGTACACACTGGATGCTCAAAAATGGAACTTATAATTTATCGAAGACAAGCATGCCATTTATTTCCCGAATTTATGGGAACCTCAGGTGGTGGTTATTTCCCAAAC
>NW_011912536.1:0-2317 GCF_000151845.1 Pteropus vampyrus | reverse complement strand
AGGAGAGGAAAAAGGACTAGGAGAAGGAAAAGTGAAAAGAAAAAAGGTAGAGGTGGAGAAGGAAGAGAAAAAAAAACTACAGACCAATATTCCTCATGAACATAAACAAAATTTTTGACAAAATATTATCAAAATGAATCAAGCAGTAATTAAAAAGAATAATACACATGACTAGTTGGGATTTTATCTCAGAAATTCAGTTCTGGTTCAATATTTGAAAACCTCATCAATGTAAATAGACTAAAGAAGAAAAACTACACAATTATATAAATAGATGCAGAGAAAGCATTTGACTAAATATGACATTCATTCATTATTTTTTTAAATGTCAAAAAACTAAAAAAAGAAGTGATAGTTCTCAACTCCATAAAAGACATCTACAAACAAATCTAAAACTACCATCATATTTAGTGGTGAAAGACCAAATGATTTGTCCGTAAGATCAGGGTCAAGGGAATCTACTCTGATCACTCCTGTTCAACATAGGTTTGCAGGTCTTAGCAATAAGCGCAATATGGTAAAAAAATAAATCAATTAAGAAAAGAGGAAATAAAACAGTCCTTGTTCTCAATGAAATGATTGTCTATATAAAAGAAAATTATTGAGAATCAAAAACAAATCCTAGAACTAAAGAGTTTAACGAGGTTGCTGGAATAAGGTCAAATCACAAAAGTCAATTGTATTTTATTATACTAGCAATATACATGTGTACCAAAATTTAAATATATATATATATCATTTACAATTGCTGAAAAAATAAAAGAAGTACTTAAGTATAAATCTAACAAAAATATACAAGATCTATATGCTAGAAACTAAAAAATGATGATAAAATAAATGTTAAAAAACAATGTAAAAACATATCGTGTTCTTGAATTAAAAGTCTCCACATGATAAAGATGTCAGTTCTTCACACTTTGACCTGTAGATTTAATGTAGTATCAATTCAAATCCCAGTAGTATTTTTTTCTAGCCATACCTCAGCTGATTTTAAATTGTATGTGAAAAAGCTAAGGTCCTAAAATAGCTAAAACAACATTAAAAAAGAATAAAGCTGCATAAATCATACCACTCAATTTTAAGACTTACTATACTTACTAGGAAGTTACAGTAATAAAGTCAATATGGAATTAGTGAAGGGATGAACTTGTAGATCAATGTAACAGAAGACAGAATTCAAAAATACACACATAAAAATGGTCATCTGATTTTTTTGATAAATATGCAAAAGCAGTTCAATAGAACAGGGTAGCCTTTTCAGCAAATGTTGCAGCAACTGGTCATCTACATTGAAAAAATACACCTCAACCTAAACCTTTCATTTGATGCAATTAGCCCTAATTAGATCATAGATATAAATTGGACTGCATTAAACTTTAAAACTTTTGTTTTATGAATGTCACTGTTCAAAGAATGAAAAGACAAGCTATAAACAGGGAAAAAACATTTGCAAATCACATACCTGACAAAAGACTTGTATCCATAACATATAAAGAAATCTGAAATAAAAAAACAAACATCCCATTAAAAATGGAAGAAGCCATCAAAACCCATAACACCTGTCTTAACCATGAGGAAAATATCAGACAAATCCAAACTGAGGAACATTGTTGAAAATATCTGACCAGTACTCCTCAAACAGACAGTGTTATCAAAAACAAGAAAGTCTGAGAAATCATCAGTCTAGGGAACCTCAGGAGACATGAATGCTAAATAATAATGTATCCTGGATGGGATCCTGGAACAGAAAAGGGACAGGAAGTAAAAATTAAGGAAATTTAATAAAATATAGATTTTCATTGATTAGAATATATAAATATTCATTTATTGGTTGTAATAAGTGAACCATAATAATGTAAGATGTTAAAAATAAGAGAAACTGCGTATGGGGTATGCAAGAATTCTTCATACTATTTTTGTAATTTTCCTATAAATATAAATCTATTCTAATATAAAGTTTACTTTTTTTAATGGGCAAATAATTTGAACAGAATTCTTCACGGAAGAAAATAAAAGGATGCAAATAAACATAAAAGATGTTCATCATCATTAGCTATTGGGGAAATGCAAATTAAAACCACTCTGATACCAGTACACACCTGTTAGAATGGTGGAAATTAAAATACTGACACTACCAAGTTCTGACAAGGTACAAAGCAACTAGAGCAAGAGTTTTGCCAATGCAAGATGGCACAGCCACTCTGGAAAGTAATTGGCAATTTCTTATAAAATTATGTGACCCATCAGTCCCACTCCTAGGCATTACTACAAAGAAAGAAAAACATATGTTCACACAAAAACCTGTACCTGAATGTTG
>NW_011912535.1:0-2192 GCF_000151845.1 Pteropus vampyrus | reverse complement strand
CAAAGCCAGCTGACATTCCTTGACATTCCCTGTGGCACATTCCCATAGCTCTGGTACCCAGTCTCACTTTTAAAAGGGAACAGATCCTTCGTCAAGCATCTGGCTTCTCCTACGTGTCTTTTATCATCCTGTCGCCTAACTCTGATCAGAAGAGCCTCTCTATAGGAAAATTCACTGCATCATAAATTCATAATCCATTTTTCTCCATATGCTCTGACCAACTTATGATGTTCGTAATTAAAACTTTATGCAGACTTACGGCTACTGAGACAGGTTGATTCAGTGCTGGTTGTAGAGCATCATAAATCACAGCAGCTTATTGTATAATTGGACCCTAATAATTATTCCATCAACGTTAAGCAAGGCTGGCTCTGGGGAAAAATGCAAGGCAGACACACGCTTCAGGATCCTCGCATCACTGTGCAGTGTTCTTTTAGCACTAGCCCTTGCCCCATTGCATTACTGTTTTTTGTTTTCTTTTTTTTTTCCTGGTTCTCCAGCCTTCTTTAGTATGAAATTTCTCCCCATATTTCCAGGCTTCATTAAACTAAATTTTCACCAGAAACCTGTCTCAGTGTATCCCATCTTCCAATGATCTAAGTTCCACTGTATGCAGTAACAGCACCACTAATGTGAAGGTTCACTTCCTATTTCCTCGTGGTGCATTTTGTAGATAGTCTCCAGGAACCAGTCTATCTAAACAGCATCATATGCCTTGAATTATTGCTCTTCTTTAATAACTTGAAATGGTCTTCTTCCTATTTCTTCCAAATACATTAGAAACAGCTTGATGTCTTGGGGGATTCACATGGACTGAGGCTTGCTACTGTGTAGCTCTGTCACTTAATAGCTGTTCAGCTCTGGATGTTATTTAAAATCCCAATCATTGTGTTTTTAGCTATGCATGAAGATTATGAAAATATGACAGATTTTTGTCTTGGCTTTTAGGTATGCAAGTGTGCACAAGTAATTTAAATTCCTTGAATCTCATTTTTTCTTAGCTATAAAGTAGAGAAAATAATATCAACTTAAAATTATTTTGTCTTCTTAGTGGGGACATGTAAAGTTCTTGCCATCAAGTATAGGTTCAATAAATGATGTATTTCCCTTTTTCCTTTTCCTTTTAAAATATTAGTGACTGATAATTTTTCTTTTTTTTTTAATGTTCATTTAAGAGTGACTGATACTGGAGATTTCATGGCCCTGGAAAGGGCAAGAGGTGGAAAATATGTTAATACTTTTGTGACCTTTAATGGTCTCTCAATTCACTTATATATAGGATAATGTTATGCTGAAACACCAAAGCAAAATATTTTGAAGACAATTTTAAAAGACATTAAAACAGTGAAGGACTGATATCTTGTAACTGTTAGAGAATTTATATGTAATTTGAATAGGTTGGTTTTTAGTAAATGCAGATGGGGATACATAGAGAGGGTATTCCTCTGTACAATAACATTTAGAACCTGACTTTCAGCATCTATTCTGTTAGGTAATATGTAGACCCATCTGTCTTGTTAGCAATCAGAGTGGAAATTTTGAGTAAAGCTTCAGGTACTGGTGCTGAAGGTTCTTTAAGAAATCAGTCTTAAATACCAATCACTGATGAGTACTCAGAACAACAGTTAACACCAAAGTTCCATAATTTTTTAAAAATTACTGTTTATTAAATTTCAATTGATTATAAGTTATCAACAAGAGAATGATGTGCACTGTAATGAATAAAATAGCAGTTCAGCAAACAAGACCTGTGCTCTGCAAGGCATTTATTATTTTTATTATCACTATTATTATTACATCCTTCATCATTATTTTTTATAGTGGTTGGTAATGTTCTTCATTCTAGCATTTTACTCTTAATCATATTTTTATTATTTTACTAGGTTTTTGTTCAGATGTCACTTTTTCAGTAAGGCCTTCCCTTAAAAACCTATTTAAGACCTCGAATATCTGCCCTGACCTTAACATTCCATGTCATTTTCTTCTGCTCGATCTTAATCCATGACTCTATCACTGATTCACTCTGTATTCGATTCATTCATTCATTTATTCATTCATTCATTCATTGATGGGTTGTCTCACCCAATTAGAATATAAACTCCTGTTCCAGGGATTTTTGTATGTTTTGTTAGCTGCAATTACTCAGTGTGTAGAACATATCAGGCAGATATAGTAAGCACTTAATAAATAAT
>NW_011912534.1:0-1982 GCF_000151845.1 Pteropus vampyrus | reverse complement strand
AGAAATCCTTAAGCAGAAAAATCAGAAAATGTGAAATAACCGTTGATGATCAAACAATCCAAGCTTTATTACTTTGAACTATTTTTAACCGTTTTCTTTCCTTGTTCCTTGTCTCTTCCCATAGAGTATAGGGGATTTCAGAAGAAATATATACTACTCATTTCTCTAGTCTTACTCACTTTTAAAGTTGCAGACTTCAGGAAAGCTTAAAATGGGCAATTCAATGTACTATTCTGTATTTTTGAAAAGAGTAGAATTTTTCTCTGGTTACCATAGCAAAATGGTATTTACTAGAGAGTATTGATAATTCCCAAATTGCTGGGAGGTGAGAGGAAATGGACAGAGGCTTTGTTACCATGAATGAGCCCCAAGCCACATTGTGGAATCAGGCCGTTAAGGATGGCTATCAGGTCTGCACTGATCAGGAAGCTTTCGAATCAAGTTGCCAGGTGCAGATTCACACCATTTTGCTCCAGCCTGCATCAGCAAAGTGAGTGCCCTGTATTTATAGCACCTTTCCCCCCAGGTGACTCGGTTCAGATTCAAAGTGTTGTGTGAATGCATCTAATAGGAGATGCTCACATCACGTACGAAATGATGCTGAGAGCCGCAACCAGGAAATGTGGTATTAGCTTTTCAGCCTCAGCACACTTAAAGGGGCCTAAAGTGGGTGTTGTAGAGCGAGGTAATCCACATTACAAAGGTGATTGGTAGGAACAGGACCACATTTGAAAAAGGGCATCTCTGTTTAAGGAGAAAGGCAAACTCTCCTGCACCTCCAACCATTTCATTGGCTCCATGGTAGTGGAGCCACCCTTTTTTAACTATTTAGTCACCTAATTTAGCTCAACCTATAATAGAATGGATATTAAGTAATTCTATTGCTCTTGTAATCCTTTTTTTTTTTTTTAAAGTGACTTACTCGGGATAGAGTATTTATTAAGAGAATGCTGTCAGTGTCAGCTGTCAGTTTCTTGATATGCCATGGAGTGTCATGATGAGTGCTGCCATTTCCTAGTCACTATGACTTGCAGGTGTAGCTAATGAAATAGATCCAAAAATTAAATGTAATATATGCGACCAACCCAAATCTGTCAACATCCTGATCTGTTTATTAGAAACCAAAGCTGCTAAGAAGAAAGGAAAAAGGAAAAAAAAATCCACAAAGCCAATCTTTCATTTATAAGTTTGAAAACAAATTGTGTGTGTGTATGTGTGTGTGCGGTGTGTGTGTGCCAAATTAAAAAAAGCAAACAAACAAATTAGAATCAGGTGAATGTCGATTGGAGGGGTGACTAACCTTTTAGGTCTGTCCCGTATTCAGGTGGTTTCCTGAACCATGGGACTTCCAGCGCTAGAATTAGGACAGTCTTGGACAAATCCGTTTGTTTGGTCAGGCTAATGGGTCCTTAGACATAGGGATCTGATGGCCTGTGGTCTGGACCTTGGTGCTACCAGATAACCCAAGAAGTTTCAAACTGTTGGTTCATAGATTCAGCCAATATGGCCTCTGATTTTCAAAAAAATTGTTGCTAGCATTTAAAAACAGAGATTTTACAAAAATTAACATGTTCAACTCTTTTTGGTAATGCTCTTGATAATGCTGCATAATCTAGAAATGCTGGATATTCTTACATGGCATCTGTGCTTTAGGGTGGGAAATTTGTCACAATCCGTATCACTTCCTATTGTCTTAATTGTTACTGAGCTCAATTTTCAGTTGCCATTTGTCGTCTTATTTATGCAAGATCTTGCTTTTCTTATAACTGAGAAAACATGAATTTTTTATACATCTCCATAAAAAGTAAGGAGATGAAATATACACTGAGGAGGCCATGCATTTTAAGAGAATATGGAAAAGTACATTTTTTTCGAGCAGACCTCCTTCTCACATTTACATTACCTGCCTGACCTCTCCAGGCACTTGTTTGTGGTTCCTGCTCCAAGGAGGAGATGTTCAGTGGACAAAATAATTTTCCTGA
>NW_011912533.1:0-2043 GCF_000151845.1 Pteropus vampyrus | reverse complement strand
AAATGCAGAGAGAATGGAATAAGTTGCCCCTGTACCTAAAGAAACTGAATTTGCTTACCCATTATGTCCAGAGTTACCTGGAGTTCTTTGGTAGTGATGACCACATTCCCACACAGGGGTGGCGGGGATGGCCCCGGGCCTCTTTAGTCACAGAGTTCCCGGTCCTGGGCTAGTAGGGTGTGGGCTGGCTTCCCTCCTCTCTGGGAGTGTGGACAGTCAACTCTCCAATGCCAGGGATTAGTACCAGTTTCTTTGCATGAGCAGCAGGGGCTCGGGGGCTTTTAGGTACAGTCCTTTGCCCAATGTCCTACTTTCTTTCATTTAAAGCAAGAACTCAATGCCTCCTTATTTCCCAGTCTCTTAAAGGATGCTTGTCAGGTACCAAGGATCTGGCCAGTTGTAACAGCCATAACCCTGGCTTGTCGGGTTTTTTTTTATTCTGTTCTTTATCCCTCTTCAAGATCTCGAGTATTATAGACCATGAAGGTCATATCTAGTAATTGATTTTGGTTACTCTGTGGCCCCGTTTGCAGCTTTTGAAGCTTGTGTCTGATATCAGGGGCTGACTGGCTAATAAAACGCTGGCCTAACAAAGCTAACCTCGCAGGGGAAGTGGGGTCTACATTAATATACCTCCTAAAGGATTCTTCCAGCTGGCTAAAAAGCTGTCCAGGTTCTCATCTTCTTCTTGAGTAATGATTCTAAGCTTCTCATAGTTCATGGCTTTTGTATTCCTTTTTTTTTTTTTTTCTTTCATTCTCCCCATGAGGGCCTCTAGAAATTTGGTGCATCTAACCATTCCTTCTTGGATATTATAATTCCAATCAGGATCAGCTAAAAATACTACCTCCATTCCAGGGGCATGGCCCTGGGAGTTCCTAGCAAAGGCTTCATCTGCCTCCTGATGGGCCACTGTTAGAATGAGGTCCTTTTTCAATAATTGTTACACTACGGAGCCGCAGATGAGCCCAATTGGACTCCATAGCCTTTAGGGGGCCGTGGAGCCACAAATTCATACCTGACTGAGATGGGACCTGACTAGGGGCCTGAGCCCTGGGGCCTTACTTTATCTTCTGACCATTCCTGGTGAGTAGGTCCGTCCCTCCTATGAGTCCAGTCGGGGCCTTGGCCATCGTGGGAGTCGGGGTGCCATTCCAAAAGAGAACTTGGAATACCATCAGGTGGCACACCTCCTCATTCATCTCAGAGCCCTTCATCCCCAGCCTGGCTGAGCCACTGGTCTAGTGGCTCAAAGGACCAGCATGGTTGGAATCTCACTGAGGTCTCCAGAAAAGTTGCAGAAACAAGACTGGTGAGAAACCAAGCACCACTCAGAGACTTGGAGAACTCAGATTTATTATGCTGGCAGTCTCAGAAGAGCTAGTGCTCTAAAGGTCTGGGCCCTGAGCTCAGGGGTAACCTTACTTTTATAGGGTTTAACAAGCAAAAGCAATACATCTATTATTAACAAGCAAAGGCAATACATCTGTTATCTAGACAGAACAAGCAAAGAGGAGAGTGAGTCTTCAGCTGATCTCGAGATCACCCGTCCTTTTGCCCTATGTGGCAAACGTGGAAAATTTCCTCTTCAAAATGACCATGTGAACTCATTGGTCATCCAGGGCCTTGGAAAGATCCATGACAGTGAGCAGGATCTCTGAAGCTTAAGTTTCTTTAGGTTCATGGGAAATTCTTCTGTGGGTTTCACACTAAAGATTCATGCTAAAAGTATAAGTGTGTTGAATTATATAGCCATAAAATATATAGATTTGTTTTATAAAATGTGTCCCTTGCCTTCTTGCTCCTTGTCATGAATATAAATTCACGTGGCTCAGGCATGTACATAACCCATATTTAAAAATCTTAGAGGCAATAAATAGCTGTAGTGGAGATTCTATATGTCTTCAACAAATTTCCCCTTTAGTCATGTCAAGAAATTATAGAGAAATAAAGACTTTAAAATTAAAATTAGTTTAAATCCTCTAGATTTTGTCACCTATGACTAAGCTAAGCAAAAATTAATTAAATCCAACTAATAATTTC
>NW_011912532.1:0-1666 GCF_000151845.1 Pteropus vampyrus | reverse complement strand
GAAAAATAAACACACAGAACAACAGAGTGAGGAAGGGACTTGCCCAGAGCCACCCGGCCGTTTCATGGGGCGGGGCGGCCTCCAGAGCTTGCGTCTGCTGCCTCGTGTCCCAGCGTCCTTTCCCTGTGTCGCTGGGACTAACTTCTCATCACACCTGAGGCTGCCGGACCTGTTTGAGAACTACCTTTTCCTGCAGACTTTCTTTGGAAGACGCCAACCCTGTCACAGGTCCGTGCGGCAAACACAGTACATAATTACAGACGCACGAAACAGAGGCTTCTGCTCCCGAGATCACCTTGTGGCTCCAGTCTGTGAAGTGCTGTCTGTCTCGCTCCCTGCGCGGAGGCTGGACACCCCGGACCCAGCCGTCGAACTCGCCGGGAGAATGCCCACGCATTTACTGACCCCGACAACGGACGCTGGGTGCTGACAACACAACTCGCCCCAGTTCTTCGGTCCACAAACAAGCCATGCATTTCTGCCTCGGACAAAGGGACTCCAAAGCGTCCACACTCGCAGGCTGGCTTACGCCAGTGATTCATCTCTGTGGTGTGGCGCTTGCGAGGGCAGCCTTGCGGGTTACGCTTACGGACGGTGTTACTCCACAGACGCCCAAAAGGGGTGCTGCGTCTCTGGGGACAGGCAGCCCCCCCAAAGCTGAGCATTTTTCTGTTTAAAATAATGGCGAAGAGTGAATTCAGAGCTCAAAGGCAGCGGATATCGGGAGCCGTGTGAGGAGCAGGGACCTCCTGCAGCTCTCCCTCCCCGCCAGGCGAGCTGCACGGCCAGGCTGAGGGTGACTGCTAATCAAAGACGCGAGTCCTCAGTCGAAGCCAAAGACCACCCAAAAGGAGCCGAGTCTCTGCCTCGTCCCCCCCTTATCCCCACCCCCAGCTCCTTTCCCCACTGCAGCTGTGCCTCTATAGAGGGAGCCTCAAATCTATCACTCACAATGACGATCGCCTTTCCTGGGTCCAACAATCTGATGAAAGCTACAGACCTTGCCTTCAGGAAAAAGAAAATGCACTTAAGCAAGTTCGCACACAAGTCCGCGGCGGATTTCAGGAGCCATCATGCTTCCCGAAGGCCACCCACAGGCATGCTGGGTCTCAGGCTGAACCCCCAGGACTAGAAGGTCTTTGGGGTTCTACTGAGCCCTGAAAGTGTCTTGACTCCAGAGGTGCTTTTGCAAAGGGCAGTCCAGATGCCCAGACTGTTTTCAAAGAGAGGATGAAGGTTCTGAAGACAGCTGGGCCCCAGTGAGAGGGGACAGCAGGCGGGTCCCCGAGGCTTTGGTGACAAGGTGGGCGAGAAATGCAGCTCGCTGGTTTTTGAAACGTTGGTGAGCGGCAGAGGTGGGGGTGGAGGCAGGTCAGGCGGGGCGAAGGGCAAATAGCTGCACGTCCCGGATTCTGTCGTCTGTGTCCACACCGTAAGCATCGCTGCTTGAAGCTGTCCCTGTTTATTTGCACGTTGAGACTTGAAAGACGCATCCCACCCCACCCCAGGTCTCGACTTCTCGAAATTCGATTGCTTTGCTGGTGATGCCCCAGACTTCCAGGGGTCACCGGGGGGAGGGGGCTGGTTCCAGGCTACGCCTGCTCCCCCCCAAGGGCTGAGTCCTTCTTCTCACACACGCTTTCAAAATGACATCCACTCCCCCTTA
>NW_011912531.1:0-1993 GCF_000151845.1 Pteropus vampyrus | reverse complement strand
TAGAAATGTATGGATATTGTGGAGCCAGTGTGTATGAGAAACACACTGACTTGAATATCTCATCTAGAAGAAAACTTTCAAATATTAACAAGTTATGTCCCAGAAAAATCAGAAAGTGAATTTTGTGTCTAGACTTCGACTCAATGATAAGCCTGAATAGGCAGACCCATTATTCTTTTTCATTAAAATCTGAAAAGAAATGTCCAAAAATCTTTGAAACATACCATTTTTCTGGGCCTTTTCTAAGGATCTGGGAGGACTGTCAGCAAAGTTGCCTAAGTGATGCCAACTTCTTCTAGGACTGAAAGATCCAGATTCATCATTCCAAAGGGAAGAACAGAAGTCAAATAAGGGCAACAAGTGGGAAAACGCTCCCTCTAAAAGTAATAGTGATAAGCCACTTATGCTGTGGCTTGTCAGGTGGCACACTTACCCTGTACCATATTCCATTTTGATTTGAGGAGAATACATTACCTAAACAAATCATTTTCTCTTCAAAATTATTTCCATTTAATTCCACATCTGATTTGTAAAAAAAAAAAAAAATTAAGTTTTTTGCCTCTTAGTGCGGATAGGTGTAGTTCCATCCTTGCCATGTCATTCTATTTTTCAAAAGGGCAAGCATGCTAATCAGGATGAAAGAAGACTAGCTATGGGGGTGATAGAGGAAGCCCAAATGCTCCCTATGTGTTAATACAGTTATTAACTTTGAAATTAATTTACTTTATCCTTCTAAAAGAGGATCTGATTTAGGAGGTGATTTCACTCAATACATTTTTTAGCACTTAGCCTGGTAGCCTGGAAGTGACAGAGTTAATGCCAAATACTAGCAATTTCTTAGCACTTTCTAGTCTTCGGGCCATAAATTATAGAGCTAGGTCAGGGCCAGGTTAAATTATTTTGGCAGATGAGAAATACAAAGCATTTCCTCTGAGGAAAATTTAGGCCACTGGATTAGATCATTGTTTTGGATGAGTACACGACTGAAGATTAGAGATGATGCTCATGAAGTTATCAGATTAAGTCAATTAGAGGCACCCACAGTATATGTAGGTCTTCTCTTAGGGTCTTTTTTTCCCTCTAAACATTTGAGAAATAGTATAGGTGAATGTTAACCACACGAAGATGGATATGGAAGAGGATAGTCAATATTTTGGAGGAGAGAATTGATAATGTTCTTGGCATATTAGGGAAATGGTTATAATTAAAAGGAAAAAAGTTCATTGAAGGCAATGTTAGGAGGAAACAGGGCCTCATTAATTCATTGATTCAATAAATTGAATATATATAACTCATTAATTCAACATATCGAATCTCTTTTATGTGCCGTGCTCTGTTCTATGTGCTAGCTTAAATTCCAGGAGCTCACATTCTAATTAAATTTAAGGGTCTAAAGTCGAAGCACTGAGTTTCCACTTATGGTCATGACAGAATGACAAGGGGCCACATTTACCCTCCCTCCTTAAACAACTAAATAATGGGTCCAAATCTTTGAAACTAATTTTTGGACATTGGAAAACAGGCAATGCAGGATTGAGATCTCTGAAAAAGTGGGTGGGGGGTGGGGAATATCCAGTAATATGAGCCTAATGAAAGCCCCAGTTTACTGCCTGGTGAGTTTCTGGGTCACTGCACAGGGAAGGGGAACCCAGCAGAGTTTGGCGATCTCCATGAGCTGAAGAGACAGAGTTTAGAGTTCAGAGATGCCAGAACAGCTAGACTTTATGGGGGAAAGCTCTGGGAAGAAGAAAACTGCAACGAGAGAGAGAGAGAGAGAGAGAGAGAGAGAGAGAGAGAGAGAGAGCGCGCGAGCCAGAGCGAGAGCGCGCTCTAGATATCCACAGAGTGTCCCCTGAGGTCTTCAGCTGAACACTAATAAGTGTAAGGGTTTGAGGAAACTACCAAGATTGGAGAAGAAACTGTTGGAGAGGAGCTAGTGGAGCAATCCTTGGAGTACACACAGGGCTGGAGATAGTTTATGCTCCCACTAGCC
>NW_011912530.1:0-2964 GCF_000151845.1 Pteropus vampyrus | reverse complement strand
GTCTGATTTCTTCCAGTATCAAGTCTATTAATTTTATTTGTATTTTTTTCTTTTAAATGCTATTTTTCCAGGTTTATTGAGATATAATTGACATATAACATTGTGTAAGTTTAAGGTTTACAATGTGATAATTTATATACATATATACTGTAAAATGCAACAGTAAAGTTACTTGACACATTCATCACTTCACAGTTACTATTTTTTACAAGAACTTATAACATCCCCTTTTAGCAATTTTCAGGGAGACAATACAGTATTGTTAACTGTAGCTAATATATGTATCATTTTTTACATCATTAGTTTATTCTTCTTTATTGTCAAGTAGTATTCCATCATGTAATGCACTACAACTTGTTTATCTATTTGTTTACATAGTTTCTTATTGATAGCTAGGTTATTTTCAGGTTCTTCGAAGCAGACAGAAAGGAATATGTGTTAAAATTATTTTAAAGAAATATTGAATATGGGGTGATGAAAATGATCTCTATCTTGATAAGATGTATGTACTGGCAAAATCAGTTAATATACACTTCATATTTCTGCATTTATTGAATGTAAATTTTACATAAAAATGAAAGACATTATAAAGAGTATTACAGTCAATTATATACATACCGAAATATTGAAAGGCAAGCTATACAAATCTATCTGCACTTTATGTCAACAAACGAGATGGATGGATGGATAGACGGATGAAAAGACGTGATGAAGCAAAGATAGTAAAGGTTGGTGGCAGAACACAGGCGATGGATTTAAGGGTGCTCCCCCTAAAATCCCTTTAACTTCCTTTTGTATTGAAACTTTTTTCTTATGGAAATGTTGAATAAATTGATTGAATATACACATTCTTTCATAGAAAAATATGGGAAAACAAGGTAAGAGATAAAATACCAGGCACTAAGAAGGAAGGAACCAGACAAGCAAAGATTTCCTGACGTGCTTCTTTTATTTTAAAATATTTCACAGGTCTCTGAAGTGAAAATTAGCTGAGGCTCAGGGGAAATTTTGTGGGTGTTTGCGGGTGTTAGCAGGAACTTATGAATACCACTGAACATCTGCAAAAATATTTTCTATTCTCTATGTAGGACACTTTTTCAATGGACAAGACAGCTTGCAAAAGCTAGTATGAACCAAACTGTATGAAGGGAGATTCTTGGCGCCTAAATGCTTTAGGTTTTTCTGAATACAGTATGGTTAAACAGTTCTACTTACTGTATTTCTGAATGCGTTAGGACAGTGTAATGAATACTTTTCCATCTGGGATTATGCAATATAAGGAGATGGCTAAAGAAATGACTCATGCTTTGTTAGAAATAACAAATAAATACTAAAACTTATATTTTCACATTTCTTACTTGCATTTTAATATCGCGGATTATCTTAGCTATAACAACAGTTTTATTAGTATATAATTTTATGTATTTAGAGATGGTAATGGTTAACAGTATTAGACAAGATTGCCTGACTGTGAGACTTGGCTATGCACTAACTAGCTAAGAACATTTTAGATCTTCATTTTTCTTACCTGTAAAATATATGGGATAGTAATAGAAATCTCCTAGGGTTGTTTTGAGAATTAAATAAGAATTTATAACAGAACCTGACACGTAATGTGTACTTAACAAATGGTAGCTAGCATTATTAAACCTAGGCTTACAGCTGGAAAAATTGATAGGATAAACTCTTCATATATTCAGAGATCAATAGTTCATGAAACAGACCCAGAATTTTGGTTCCGCTGCGTGACCTAACCATGGAAAGTATTAACACAAAATCCACAAGATCTTGAAAATGAATAAATAAAAACTAATTCAGTGTCATGTTGCTTAAAGCATCCCCCAAAGAATTCTGAAACAAAACTGTTAAAAATAATTTTGAGATCCCCTCCACGGCATTGTGGGCTAACTGCTTTGGTAATGAACTTTAATTCCTCTGTCTTTTACTGCTTCCAGGTTTCCTTGCTCCAAGGCAATCTGTAGAGCAATTATGTGGAGAAACATGAAATAAAGTTCCAAAAGAGCAAGGAACTAATGAGCAATAATTAGTGGATGAAAAGCTATGAGTTCATTTTAGCATGAATATGTGGTGATTACAGTTTTCCAAAATATATGATGCACTTTATGTTCTTAATAATGTGTCAACCTTACATGACATTGATTTCTTATAGAAAAATGCCATGTTATTTAAACGGAAGTGTATCCCACCTGTTGTGAGTCAGTAATTACCAGTACGGTTTGTGAGACAAAATTCTTGTCCTCATGGTAAGTTCTCAGCATCGCTGTCCTCCGGGAAGAGTGCCATGCACATAAAATACTGTTTGTTGCTTATTATATTGGGTAATAAAAGGCAATCCATACCCATCTCATACACATAGTCAGCTGTCTTTCAGTTTTCTTTGGAAAAAAAATAATCAAAGGAAAATTGGAAATAATGAAATATTGACTCATGGAATCACTGAAATTAGGCCCAGTGTTGGCTCACCTCCATCCTCGACTTATCTAGGTCGCAGATGCCTGGGCTGGAGTCCTCCTGCACCCTCTCTTTGGGACTGGAACCTTAGACTTGATTTGTGTGGACACACATTCCAAAGAGTTTTGACACGGAAAGCTAATAGACCCCGTGTTTTATCAGTGTTCTATTCATTTTTTTTTTTTTTTTAAGTTTCATTTACACTGTAGCTCTGTTTTTCCCCTGGCTTAGGTCTGGCTTATCATTTTTGGATACTGAAGAAAAATGTCTGTTTCAGCTATAAGAAACACATTTATTTATTTATTTACTCAGCAGCAATTTCTGTTTTAGAATGTAAGTGCAATAGGAAAGAAAATGTCATCATGAATTCTTGGGTACGTTACTAATAATCTAATTGAATTTTAATGGGGAGAGGAAGGAGCCTAGGGGTTATATTGGAAACATATTTTTCACCAATTCGTATTTATCATTCACATCAACTCTGGTAATAAT
>NW_011912529.1:0-2064 GCF_000151845.1 Pteropus vampyrus | reverse complement strand
TGTGGCCCCGTCTTCCCTCCGACGTGCCTCTTTTGGGGCCAGCTTCCCCTCTGACCTAGCACATTACATCCCGTATCTTTGAATGAGGTGCTTTGGCCACCAAACCGGGGAGGCTCAGAGTTCACTGGAATAGCATCCGTACCCACCTTGCTCCTCCCCCAACACTAAGAAGGCCCTGCCGCGTGGCCGGCCTTGTGTGGGCGTTAGGGTTAAAAGACAGATTGAACGCCTGCCCCACAGAGCCTGGTTTAAAGAGAGAGAAGTTTCTAAACAGATCGTTACATCAACACCTCCAGCCTCCAGTTTTACCGTGAGGCGTGGACAGTTTGCAAAAGGCAAGAGGAATTCTCTCCCCGGAAGGTGGAGGAGGTGACGTCTGAACAGAGCCTTGACGGACGAATAGGAGTTCTCCAGGCTCAGGGCACGGAGAAGGAATCTGGGGTAAAGAGACCTGCCCGAGCGAAAGCTTCGGGCAGAAAACCCGCTTTATCAGCATTTCTTTTGGGTGAACTCTTCTAACTCAGTCAGTTAAGTGAAGTGCTAAGTTGCCATGAAATAACCCCGAACCCTCATCCCGAACACCAGTTCTTGGATTTGTACAGTCAAAACGGCTCCGAGAGTAACTCGTTTCATACCGTTTGGCCACGGGAGCGTGTGGAAAGTTTCTTAGTAAAAGCACAGTAAGTACTTATTTACAGTAAAATCTGGAATGTTTGGGAATGGTCTGTGCTAGGGAAATTGAATTTTCAGATTAACTGCATAAAAATGGAAAATCTGATTGAAAAACCTTCCTAATTTTGTTTTCCTTTGAAGAGATACTGCTGTTAACATTTTAGAGGCATTTTATTTCAATTTACCTTGAGAGAAAAACAGAGCTGTATATTCAGCTTTATCGAATGCCTTTTTTCAACCCTGTGTAGGTTTGCTGTGATTTTTAAAGACTACATAATATTTCGGTTTACAAATAGTTTATAAATTTAAAATCCTCTCTATATTATTGCTGATCCAGGTTGGTTTGAACGTTTTAATATTATCACTAATGTAGAGAACACGCTTACACATAATCCTGATGCGTATTTCTTATTAATTCTTAGACATAAATTTACTGGGTCAAAGATTATAAAATAGTTCTCAACTTTGGATATACATTAGCAAATTGATGCCTGAAAAAGCTATGCCAAGTCACTGTATCAGAAGCCATGTATGAAGCCATTCACCTCTGTGTGCTTGTCTGTGCAAATTGCTGATCTGGCTTTTCAAATCTTTGATCCGTGACAAGCTGTGGTTCTTGGATCCGTGGCTCCTTCTTGGCTTCTTTTGACAGTGCTCCCCACTCTGCCTGACCTTGGGCTCCCCAAGACTCAGTCTAGGACTGCCTCTCCCATACTCTACATCTAAGAGAATCTCATCTGCTTACATGTTTCCAGTTCCTGGTCATTTATTTGTGGATTTAAACATGAAAGGCATCTCTCCTGCCCAGCCTTTGTCAGACCCATTAGCACAGACCCCAGGTCTCATCTCTGCTTGGGTGTCCCAGGCACCTCACCCCCACCCCCGCCCCGTGCCCCCAGGCTGGATCCTCCTGCATTGACATAAAGCACCCAGTGAGCTCTGAACTGCTATAATATCAAAACATTCGAACAACCTGGCTATCCGATAACACATGAATGGTTTTTAAAATATAGAGAAAGATCCAGCGTTCTCTGAATCACTAAAATACCGCCCATCCCAGCCACCTCATTTCCATGCCAGGAGGCAGGAATCATCTGTGAGACCGCCTCTGCCTCTCCACCCTCACCCCAATGTCGCCCTGTTAGGGACACCTATTGACTTTCTGGAAGGGGTAACCGAGTCCCTCACTGCTCTCAATCTACTGGCACCAACTCTGTCCGTGCATCCGTATTTTAGGCTTGGATTACTGAAAGCAGCAGTTAATCCGACCTTCAGCACCTAAGCTTGCCTCCCTTTTTTCAAATGGTGCCAAAAATGATGACTTTTAAAAGCAAGTCTGATCCCATCTCTTCGTTGATTAAAACCCTGAGATGCTTCTCCTTCTCCCAGGAT
>NW_011912528.1:0-1461 GCF_000151845.1 Pteropus vampyrus | reverse complement strand
GTATCCCAGCCTGGGGCTGAGGTAGAGCATTGGACAGGATCAGACTGGGGAGGGTTTCGGTGGGTGTCGAGGGGCTCTGGCTACAGGAAAGGGTCACAGGGCTGTGGAATTGTGTGCCGAGACCATGGACTTGGAAGAGCCTCCATCTTTCCCCCTGGAGTGGAAACGGGGTCTCCTGGTCACCTGGGCAAACCCACAGGGGGCGCTCTTGCTGAAAGCAGCAGGAGTCGGGAGCAGATGGACATGTGGAAGGCGGGCGCAGGCAGCGGTAGGCACCCCCTTGGGGTGTGGAAGCCACTGGGCACCTGGCTCGGGGACCTGGCAGCCCACTCAGGAGGGAGGCCTGGGCTGGTACCTACCTTGTCCCCACCTTGTCCCCAGGGCATGGGAGGCGAGGGCACAAGAATGTTGTTCTTCAAAGCCACTGGGACACTTCCTGTCAGCCCACGTAATTGAGTATTACAGTATTTAAATTACAAATTGAAGATTATTTTTACAGGTGTCATTTTAAATATAACACGGAATTTCTTGACATTACATCAGCCCCACCACACAAACAGCTGCTCCGGGCCGCCTGCATGTGCGAGGCACATGGCTGAACCGGGCAATGCGGGGAGCATGTGTGTGTGCATGTGTGTGTGTGTGTGTGTGTGTCCAAGTGGAGTGTGTGTGAAATGGGTGCGAGAGTCTGCAGTGCTGTGATCGAGTGTGTGTGACAGGGTAAGTGACTAGGAGTGCATCTAAGCGTGTGGCTGTTATGAACGTGTGTAAATGGAGGTATGATTTCTGCGTTATGGATGTGAGTGGCAGTGAACACGCGGGTCTGTGTGTGCCTGTGTGAATAAGGTATGTTGGGGGTGAGAGAGGGAAAGCGGGGGACTGGGAGCACGCTGCTGGATGCTCCTGGCCTCAGGTGATAACCCGGATGGCAGGCAGAGCCTGGCAGACCTCTGTCTCCCTCTAGAGCCACCCTGTGTTCCAGAAGGTGCACAAGCTCCACTCCCAGGGCAGAGGGGTGTGGAGGTGGCCCAAGGTGGTGCTGCAGTGCCCTCCAGTGGAGACGGCCCCTACCCAGACCCCCCAGCCAGACCCATAGCAGTTAGAAAAGACTCTGCTTGTGCCCTTCCTGCGCCGGCCAACCCACGCCCCAACTCCTTGTCACCCACCCACCTTGAGTGGCACAGGAAGAGCCTGCCCGAGGCTTCCTCAGCCCCCAAAGGCAAAGACTTAGCAGAGCTTTAGCCATGGCTCAGATTCTCCCTCTGGGACCCGCCAGCCTTTCTCCAACTGGGCCTCCTTTCCACCATGGCGATGCTCCACCCCAAGGATGGTCACCAGCTGGACCTCTTCCACCAAGTTTTCCCTGAGCCCCCAGGTGAAAGGTGCTCCCTTCTCCAAGCCTCTTTCTCAAGACACGGCGGGCTCTCCCAGGGACTCCAGTGACCCTTCAGTCCCTCTGGG
>NW_011912527.1:0-1456 GCF_000151845.1 Pteropus vampyrus | reverse complement strand
TCAAAATTTTCTAGCCCATCACCATTTTCAATAAACATAAAGGTCTCATGCCTTCCTTTAAGCAATTTGAAATTTCAAAATAAATTAAATATTATGATTACAGGCAAATCAAAGCAATTATAGCACTACCTCTCAGAGATGATGCTACACTCTCTTCACTCACTCAGAATCATAACATGGACTGAGCACTACGTTTGTTTCTAAGACTGCCTGTAACTTTCTATTAATATCATGTTAGAGCTGGAAGGGACTTTAAGATGCTCCCTTTACCTTTAAAGACGTTCTTCTGCCAAACATGCACTTGTACCTGTGTTCAGAGGAGTCAAGAGCAGTAGAAGATGTTTTAATAAAGTTGGGAAGCACAGAGGGAAGAGTAGGTATTGGCAGTTGTTAACAGGAAGAGTAGGAGCTACCGGGTATTTACTTCCTGGTGGAAGGGTACATTTGAGCAGAAAGGGGTTTAGAAGTATAAGTGGGAATTCAAGTTTAGATATGACTATATCCTAGGATATCATTCATCAGAAATATTTTATTCAATCACCCTGCCCCTTTGGAAAAACATGGAATTTTATGTTGTCTAAGTAATTGGTATTATTAAGGAATTATTATTAGCTTTTATAAGCATGATAGTGTTGGTGTACTTATGCTTTTTAAAAGAGCCCCTATCTTTTAGAAATGCATACTGAAATATTTATAAATGAAATCATAAAATGTATGAGATTTTCTGCAAATAAATTCCAATAATCTCACCTATGACAATCAAGAGACTACATGAAAAAAAGCTTGGGCATGAGTTGATAATTGTTGTGGTTGGATGATGGGTACATAAGGATCAATTATATCATTCTGTCTACTCATATGTATGTTTAAAATTTTCCATAAAAAAAAAAAAACGATTTTAAGAAACACAATGTTTCTAACCACATGGAGTAACAGACACTGGACTTCTCTTGCCTTAGAAAAATTAGAAAACCAGACAATATATACATATATGAAACAATTGTTCTCAGACATTGAATAACAGGCAATGCATGAAGGGAATCAAACTGAACTCTACAATTCACCTAGCTAATTGCCTGGAGACAGTTTCCATGCTATAGAACAGAAGGGAGGAACGCAAAGGAAGCCCAACATTCTTACTGGAATGGAGTAACCAAGATCAGAGTTCAGGGAGATCAAGACTTGAAAGACAGAGACAGAGCAACAGAGACAGACAGAGACAGAGAGACAGAGAGACAGACGGAGACAAATGGGCAGAGATAGACAGATTAGATAGATGAATGATAGATAGATAGATAGATAGATAGATAGATAGATAGATAGATAGATAGATAGACAGACAGACAGACAGACAGACAGACAGATAGATAGATTGAGAGGAGCAGGGGAGGACAATGAGAGAACCCCAGAAATTTGTAAAGGAGTCCCCATGGCTGTGTATGCATGAGAGGAAACT
>NW_011912526.1:0-1368 GCF_000151845.1 Pteropus vampyrus | reverse complement strand
TGTAAATAAGGGAGATGGATAAACCCAACTTCACAGTTTAGTACTGGACACGTTGACTAAATGATAGTTGTTATTTATCCATTCAATAATTATCAAACTTGAACAATGTGTGAAGAGCAACAAAAACAACTCCCTCTGGCAACTTAAAATCATCTATTCTTGTGTTTTGATCACGTGAACCTGGCTATGTATTCATGTATTCATTCATCCAACAGCTATTTATTGAACTCTTACTATGCGTCAGCTACTGTTCCAGGAACAATTGGAAGCCGCCGGATGATTGTAAACAGAGGAATAACATGCTGAGATGAATTATCAAGATCCCTCTGCTTTTCTGTGTGTAGAATGGAATGGCTTAAAGGCTGGCAAGATGAAGTGTTGGCGAACAAGAAAGCCTGCATTGCACTTGTCTTGATGGAGAGTCAGGAGGCTTAGGCTGGAGTGGAGGCGGTGGAGCTGGTGAGGTGATTTGGACTATGAGTTGGAGGATGAACCAAGAGGACATGATGATGGGTTAGGTGGGGGCGGGGGTGAAGTAAAGGAAGGCATATGTTTAGGGTTCAAATAACGGGGTGAGTGGAGCTGCTATTTCCTGACTGGGTGGACATCGGGAGTAGAAGAGACTTGTAAAGGCGTTTTGACAATCACAATTTAGATATGACACCTTTAAGACGCCTATTGGCTATTGATGTGGGGTTCGGTAGAGAGCGCGGAGCTGCGCAAATCTATTTCCAAGTTGGTATAAAAGGTACTTAAAGACATGGCTATTGATGAGATCCCCTTAAAAGAGAAAATGAAGGCAAGGGACTGAGCTATGAGAGGCTCCTATGTGTATGGTCAGGTAGAGAAGGAGCCCAGCATGAGGGCTCATGGAATTTAAGGGGAAAAAGTAGTTTCTAGCAGAAAGAGCGGCATCGATATCAACCGCTGCTGAGAGGACTGAGTAGGGTGGAGAGGGCATCGCTGGGACCGGCTCTGTGGATCGACGCGGTGGCAGCTGAGTGGAGGGACGGGAATTCCCAGGGATGGACGAATGGGCAATGGGAAGTGAGGAATGAGCACCGTCTCTGTGAATTTTGGCATTGACAGGGGCCACAGCTCGAGGTGGATTGGATATGTGTTTCTGGGTGTTTCGCTTTTTTCAGTGCAGATAGAACCCTGAAGCGTGTCTGCAGGTTGACAGGAAGCATCGAGAAGAGGGAGAGACTGATGATTCCCAGGGGGAGGCAGTGGCTACAGGAGCGAAGTCCCTGGGAGGGTGAGGGGTCCAGCACATGTGTTTTGAGAGGCTGTTCTGGAAAGAGGGAGAGCATAAGTAATGTCCCCTTTGAGAGATTCTGGGCGTGAGAGTTAAAATGACTTGAGAGA
>NW_011912525.1:0-1971 GCF_000151845.1 Pteropus vampyrus | reverse complement strand
ATGTATAAATATATCTTAAAAGTATAATTTCTGGACACAGGTTATTTATATTTAAAGATTATCTTTAAAAATTTTTTATTATGGAAAATCAAATATATATAAAATCAGAGGTAACTTTACTATGACCCCCTGTGTGTCATCTAACTGTAACAAATATGGCCAGTCTCATTTCATCTATCCCTTTGCCTACCTCCCTCCACTACCTCCTTAACTCCCAGATTATTTGTAAGCAAAGTACTGACATTATATCATTTCATCTATAAATATTTCTATATCCTTAAAATATTACAGTTCTTTTTAAAACATAAGCACAATGCCATACACACTAAAACATTAACAGTAATTCCTCATCATCAAATATTCAATATTTTCAAGTTGCCTGATTATCATATAATATTTTTTATGGTATTATTTAATTTGAGTCCTTTTAAACTTGTTGAAACTTATATGGTTTATATATTTCAATTGCCGTAAATGTTTCTTTGTGCTTGAAAGGAATGTGTACTCTATTGTTAGTACAGTGTTTTCTGTATCTCTTTTAGGTCATGATTGTTAATTGTGCTGTTCATATCTTTTGTATCCTTACTGATTTGTCTCCCACTATAATTATGGATTTGTCTGTTATTCTTTATTATTCTTTCAATGTATTCATTATTTTTCTGTCAATTGTTGCTTTATGTATCATGGGGCTATGTATTAATTTATTCAACAAAGGTTTATTAAGTGCTTCTATGTGCCAGGCACTGTTCTAGTTGCTTGGGGATATTTCAGGGAACAAAACAGACAAAAATTCCTGTTCTACATGGGAGAGACAGACAAGAAGCAAGATAAAGAATTACGTGTAATTTAAATTATTTTCCTCATAAATTGAACTTTTTGAAATTATGAATTGACTTTTTTTATCTTAGTAATTTATTTACTTAAAGTCTCTTGTGTGATAATATAGCTATAACAGCTTTCATTGAGTTATTTGTTTACTGCATTTTTTCATACTTTTTTATCCTTCTACATCTCATGTTTTAAATGTATTCTCTAAACAGGATATAGTTGTATTTTGAAAAATTTTAATTATTATATGTACACACACATATATATATTTGGGTTTATGTCTAATAATTTGTGCTTTCTTTTGTTCCACTGTTTCTGTTTCTTTTTCTGTCCTTCCTTGCTTTTTATTTTGTCTTAATCATTCCACCTCCTCTCTTGTCTGAGTAAGAAGTTATGCACTTTCTTTTATTTATTTTTTTAAATAACAATTGTATCAAGATATAATTCATATGCCATATAATTTCATGTGTGATTCAGTGTTTTTTTTAGTATACCTCCAGAGTTGTGCAAACCATCACCATAATTTCAGAAGACTGTCATCACCCTAAAAGAAATCTCCTGCCTTTTAGCAGTTACTCTCCATTCCACACTCCTAATCCCATCCTCCACTCTACACAACCTCTACTCTTTCTGTTTCTATAGATTTGTCTACTCTAGACATTTCATATAAATGAAATCGTACAATATGTAACCTTTTGTGTCTGGCTTCTTTCACTTAGAATGTTTTAAAAAATTATCCATATGTAGCATGTACCAGTACTTCATTACATTTTATTGCCAAAAACATAATATTCCTTATCCTATTTATCTGTTCCTCAGTTGGTTAACATTTGGGTTGTATGAACAAGGCTGCTTTTAACATCGTGAACAAGTTTTTGTGTGGAAATGTGTTTTCATTTCTCTTGGTATACACCAAGGAATTGAATTGCTAGATATATGGTAATTAATTATATGTTTAACTCTTTGAAGACTGCTACACATTTCCCAAAGCAGTAGCACCATTTTACCATCCCACCAGTAGTAATCAACAGCTTCAATTTCTCCACATCCTCATCAACACTATAGCCTTCCTAGTGAGTATGAAGTAACATCTCATGGTTTTGATTTGCATTTCCTTGGTGGTTAATGATGTTGAGCATTTTT
>NW_011912524.1:0-1522 GCF_000151845.1 Pteropus vampyrus | reverse complement strand
GGTCTGGGGCAAAATCCTCTACCATAGTCACAAAACACAATGTAGTAGAGTTAGTAACGCTGCCACTTCTGCATGGGGTACTCATCTCAAAGCAACCACAACTGCAACAACAATGTGAAAGAAAGTGTGTGTGTGAGAGAGAGAGACAGAGAGACACAGAGAGACACACATGGAAATTTACTGCATGCTAGTCATAAGGGAATCTGGGAAATCTGGGATAGCACTGACACTCAGCTATAGCTAAACTCCCAGCAAAGGTTTATAATGTAAGAAGTTCTCTAAACATTCGAAGGGAGTACAGATGATGGACAGTGAGAAAGAAGTACAGGATGTGGTTCCATAGTGTGGCAGTTAGCACATCTGCTTTACACCCAGAAGGTCCTGGGTTCATGTCCCAGTAGAGCCACGGTCCATGGTCTATGGCTATGCCATCCTGAACAAGCCTGATGTCTGATCTCGAAAGCTAAGCAGGGTTGGGCCTGGTTAGTGCATGGATGGGAGATTTCCATCTAGAAAGACCAGGTGCTGTAGGCATAAATAATTTAAAAAAAAAAAAAGTACACATCTTCCCTGTAGAAGACTTCCCTGATCTTGATAAGTTGAATTCCATTACTGATTCTCATTGCAACTTGTACTTCTTAAAAGTACTTGTAACAGTTGGAATTTTACATTTATAAGTGAGATTTCCATTTTCAATGTGCTTACTCTCTCTTTCCTCTAATAGCCTGCCAACTCCCTAAGAGACTCACTGTTCCTATATTTGCTCACCTGTGTATTCCTAACATTTATTTCATTGTAGGTGCTTGTGGAATGAGCTTTGGCTAGTAATATATGACAAAGATTTATTCAAGGGTCTTAGGATTTGTAAACCAGAAACACAACTACACAATACCCAGAGTGCTCTGAAGAAGAAAGAAAAGCTGTGTTCTTATAATAAAAAGGACATTCTTGAGAAGATTCAGTTCTGTATTCTTAGCCTCTGGATTGCTCTGAGATGGTAGCATTCGAGGTGTCTGGGTAATGAAACGTTCTTTTCTAAAATGTTTAGAATGTTTCCTATGGAGTTAATGTAAATCCAGGCATTAATGCACAACCAAAAAGTTCCAAAGTTTAAGTTTCCAGAGTCAATTAAAATGAAAATAGAATCATTTTCTTTTGCCTCAGTCTACTTGATTTTAATAATTTAGCAGCTTAACTGAAATGACTCTTTATTTCTTCACTCTTCTCAGTGCTCAAAAAATATTTCTTAAAAGGAGAATTTAAAATTTTATTTCTACTTAAATGGTAAAATTTTATTTCTACTTAAATAGATTAAATAAACATATAAATCACTGTTATTCGGTAAATACATTTTGTGCCTCTCCTTCCCCCTTTTCAACCCCGATGGGAGACAGCACCCTACTGTTGTTCTCTGTTGTGAAAGGAATAGAAGCTACTTTGTAGTCACTCCTTCAGAGGGAACAGCCCTTTGGATGAATTTTGAAATGCTTTCACACTAAGCCAGGACATATAATGGTTTGTT
>NW_011912523.1:0-2276 GCF_000151845.1 Pteropus vampyrus | reverse complement strand
AGAAAGACTTCAGAAAAAATTGTGGAAAACCAGAAAGCATCACAGTGACTGCTTTGACTGGCACCTTTAGAATCCAACCTCCCTGTACCCTCAACTCCAATATGAACTTTTTTGCTCACTGACCTCTCTTTCCATCTCTGTGAGGTCACTTCACTCTTTCACTTGGTTTCGACCACCACAAATCTCAGCCCTTCTTAATACTGCTGCTTTTCGTTTTTCCCTTCAGCATATATTTACTGAGTACTTACTGTGGCCAGACGTAGCTTTTAGAACTAGGGATACAAATTGTTTACAATTGTTTTGTGAAATCTCCATGATACATTGGCCTCTTCCCTCCTTGGAATGGTGCCTTCTAAGTAATTCCTCAGCCTGACCCCTGGGACTTCCTCTCTAGCATCCTGCATACGACTTACCAACTTAGCTTGTTGGTCTTAGTCTTGAGGACAAAACCAGGCCTATTAGTCACTAAAACCCAAATATAAGAGGGATGACTTAATTCGCTCAATAGAAGACTGAGACTCTTCAGGTCCCACTTCAGTGTTGGCTCAGGAACAAGACAGTGGCCTTATCAGGGAAATGCTGGAGAAGAACAGCTAGAGTGAATAAGGCAGGAAACCAACCTATAAAATGCCAAATCTTTAAGTAGAAAAATGAATAACTACTTGGGCAATTGGTGTTCTTGGTTGCCAGCAACGGAAATGGATTCTAACATAAATAGAAGAGTTTTTCTGGAAAAATGTGGGGCATTATGAATGGGATTTAAAGGAAACGCTGAAGAGTTAGGCTTCAGAAGAGACAGAGTACAGAGCATCAGAGGGACTTAGTTTGAAATCCATGCTTCGGTTAGAGCGAATGGTCCCCAATTACATTTTTGTGCTGCTTCTCTCTATTCAGAAGACAAATCCTGGGAAAGAGGGAAGATATTGTCCTGGCTTGAGTGACATTTCTGCCACTCCACACCCACACCCTGACTAACAATTTTCACCACATCTATAAGCAATAGGACCTGGTAGTTCCCCAAAGTGATATTGGGGTGTGATTACCAGAATGGGGAATGATCCTCCACACTCTGGATAATTCTGTCATTCCCAAAGCTGTGGCTTTAGGAACATTTCATGCAGATTCATAAGAATCTTTTCTCCTGGAAACATTTTCAATTGTGGGAAGTAAGACTGTGGCTCACTTTTAATAAATGTGATACTCAGGTTTGGGAATGTGGGATGGGATTGATATAAATAACGATTACAAGTGATTTAACAATCCAAAAAACAAAGATCTTATTTTTTTATTACTTGGGGTTCTTTTTTCAGTCTTGTTTATAATTTTGTAATTATAATTCCATTAATTTAAACGAATTAGTAATACATGCACATAGTTCAGGTACCTTTCTCCTTGACACCTGGAACACTAATGTCTCTATCATGGACTTTGGATGCTGCCATTTTGTATCATGAGAACTAAACCTCAGGAATGGCGGAACAGTATGCAAGAAGAAATCTAGGTTCTGATGCCTTTGTGGAGTAGAGACATTATGTTAGCCCTGGCCTATGTTGCTCTATATTTCTATGTAGTAGAGAATTAGGCTCCTATCTGTTAAAGCCACCCTTGTTTGGGGATTTTCTATTACAACAGGCCTAAATTCAACTGATTCTCTGAGGTTATACCACCAATAAGTGATAGAGCCCTGATTCTAACTCAATTACAGAGCCTGGACTAGGATGAGGCAAGGGAAGCACCCAGAGTGCAAAATGTAAGGAGGCACTCACTCTCAGGCTTGTGCAAGTATTGATTCTGCACTTGTATGAAAGAAGGTGCCTCCTTACATTTTTCATCTTGGCTGCTTCTCTTGCCTCACCCTACTCAGCTCCATCAGCTCCCAGAGCCCTGTTCCTTCATATCACACTGACGGTACAAGGCTTAAGATTGAATCAACCTACTGCTATATCGTCTCCTTGAGAAAGTAACTGGTCTTAGTCAGAGATTTAAAAAAAAAAAACCATAAAACCTTTCTTGATATTAACTATGAGAGGTAAGATTTAAAAACTTTCTAAAGTCTCCATTTCATAGCACTCCTGCTATTTCAAGAGCTAGCTTTTATCATTAGCTGGCATAGGAGTGAACAGCCCTTCTGAAATACCTCGCCCTCCCATCCGCTTTCCAGGCAGGCAGTCTTGTTTATGTATCGTTTCTCCTGGATGAATCATTTGTAGCAAGAGTACAGCTTCTACTTGTCCACGAGAAACTGTTCAAAACAATCCTTTCTACTCTGCATAAAA
>NW_011912522.1:0-1827 GCF_000151845.1 Pteropus vampyrus | reverse complement strand
GATGAGGGCCCAGCTCCTTGGCTATTGTTAATTCATCCACAATTTAGCATAGGACTTAAGCTGGGCCACAGTTCTTTGTGGCTTGTGGCCTTGGAATAAAACTTAGTGAGGTTTATCTGTCTCCAGGGACTCCACACTTGGATGTAAAACTCAGGTGCTTCTGGCAAGCATGTCTCCCACCGTATGGAGAAAGCCAGTCAGAAATGAGAGAAAAAGAAGTTAACATTTAGAGAGGCAAAAGAGATTAAGAAGAATCCTGACAACTTTCTAGTCCCTGGCTTGAGATATGAGCAACCTAGCTGCATTTCTGCTCTACCTGTGCCTAGTTATTCCTCAACTAACTTCCTAGGAGTCTAGGGGGAGGAAATGTATCCTTCCAATAAAAGGCCTTTCTTGCATAAGGTAGTTTATGTTGGGTTTCTAACATCTGCAACCAAAAAATGTCCTAAAAATTACATGATGCAGCACTCTTCAGCCACATTTTGTACTGACAACAGCATCAGCTGATTGCTGGGAGAATGAAGTGAGATGATTAACATAGAAGTGCTTTGTCATCTGTAAAACAAGATACATGAATGTAATTCTTTTGAAATCCTTATATTCAATTAAGTAGGAATGAAATTTTCTGCTTAAAGTATTGTTATGCTTCAGAATTTTCTTACTTTTTCACACTTTTTATAATATGTTATCACTTTTTGTGATGTTGAGGGTTACTTAATATGAAATTATATTTAGATTAATAAAATTTTGAATACAAAAGCAATGTATGCCATATAAGCATAATAATAGCATTTATAAAATGTTCTATTGTACATCTCAATCTGTAATACCTGGATGCTTAGAGATCTGCGGCGTTAGCAAGACATCCTAGGGATATTTTAAACATTTTTAAACTTCTAAAGATAATTGTACATGCACCATAGATTGATTTCCACAAGTTAATTATAACATCTTATTTCTTTGCTTTGGGCTAGAATTATATCAATTCAGTATGGCAACTGACTAGCTCATATTGCTCAAAAGCTCTGATTGACTGTTGATACTACAATAAGCATTTCCCTGATAAAATCGGGAGTCAGACTGTTATCAGATTATAATATCCAAACTGAACATCCACAGCAGAATGCACCTAGGAACAAGTACAGATTGGTAGCCAAGTTAAGGAATTTGCAGCATGAATACTGCTTATACATTTCCACACTTACATAACTTTATTTGACATACTGTGAGTGAGAAAAGTTTGGTTTTATTTACTAGGAAATGTTCAAAACATGAGATAAAATGGGAAATGAAAAGGGGCAGAGTGTCCTGGGTAAGGAAAGATTGTAACTTCTGATCTGTAATATAATCTAGTATGGGGTTTCCCTAGGCATGTTCCCCTGAATACTAATTCTGAGATATTATAATACAATTATAAAAAGAAGAGTCATATTTAAAAAATGATCCACTACATTTGGGCAACACCAGGTCAAACAAACTTTGTTTTGCTGCATGATTTCTCAGAGTCTTTAACATCTTTGTATTTCTGTGAGTCTCTGTGAAAGTATCTCCCAAACTTATCTGACCTCAGAACTCTTCTCTTTGAGGCATTTTACAAGACTAGCATACGATTTAATATATTTTGAGAAAAGCTGATCTAATAAACTCTCATTAAATCACTCCTATTTTTTTCTTACTTGGTTATATAAAGATTTACGAATAGAGCTGGCTCCGTCAGTTGGCAGAATGTATAAAATTAGAGATATTTCACACACCCACCAAAAGACCTCTTCTACCTCTCATCCAACTGCTTTCACTTCCATCATTAAAGTACCATTTCTTTGGTTC
>NW_011912521.1:0-2318 GCF_000151845.1 Pteropus vampyrus | reverse complement strand
CAGCACCAGTGTTCATCTCCCCTCTTGCCATCTCACTCCGGCCCCCAAACACACACAGTCAGTCAGGGGGACGTTGGAATGAAAACCCAGTAGTAAGTGATGGGGGCGAGGGGTGCGGGTCAGGGACTGTGACCTTTACAGCACTGATCCTAGAACTTCAATGTGTCTATGAATCACCTAAAGATATTATTAAATTGCAAATTGGAATTCATTGGGTCTGGGGTGGGACCTGAGGTTCTGCATTTCTAATAATCTCCCATGCTAGGCACATGCTGCTGGTGATGGCAACTTCCAGCAATTTCCAGCCCTGGCATGCAATCAGAAATGATCACTGCCAGGTTAGTAAGAGGGGAAGTTTCCCACAGTCCCTAGGAGAGACCATCCCAGAGCAGGAGATGAGGAAGACTATGATCAGGGAAGTTTGCTTGGAGAAAGGAACTAAGTGGCAAACAGCATAAAGTGGGAAAATCTGCCTCCAGGGGCAAGATTTTGGGTTTTCAGATCCCATTGCCTCTCCTCCAATCCCACCCCAATTATAAAAAACTCAGGCACCAGAGGGATGCAGATCACTTACCTGGAACAGATTTAAGAATCTCTACTTGGACTTATTCAAAGCCCAGTCATTCTTCCTAAAACTCCACTTCTGAGCCTGCCATTGGGAAAAGGAGGGAAAGCAACTGAGTTGCTTTGAATGTGACTGACTCAGACATGAGAAATGACTTCCCTGATCTGGAAAGGAGCTTTTTTTTAAGTGTAGCTTTGTGATTTATAAAACAGAAGGCATATAAATCTGCCCTTCAAGCACTATTAATCGGACATGCTAAATGGGAATGAGTAATATTGTCTGAGTCCACACAATGTAAAATAGAAGCTGGAGATCTGGCACGAACGATTTGTCTGTGTAATCACTCTGCATGGGGTGTGGACTGGGGCTTACGGGAAGAGCCTGTGAGCACTTCCCAGTGTTGACTACTGATACTGGAGAAGTTGGACTAGAGAATTTCCATTTAAGGGATATTTACTACCTTGCCATCAGATGCTAATTGAAGTTACCTCAATAACTGAAGGACATAAAATGTTCTTAAAACATGAAATGCCTATATGTCTTGTATCATGTCAGAGAAATGCTCTAATGGAGATGGCAGTGTCCCGAAAAGTTTCCTAATAAAATAGAAATGGTTTACAAGATTATGCTGCCTAGGGCAAAGCAAGAAGATACTCATGAGCAGGGAGCCTCTTTTCCCCTAGGAATCACTCTAGAACTGTGTGAGGAACTGCTGGGTTCTATTCTCACTTGGACAGTGCCCTATAAATTGCTCTTGACTGACCAAAAAAGAGCTACTTGATTTGTGGACAGCAGTTCCACAGTGAATGGCCAAACATCTTGTTTGAAAGGCTACCACTTTGCCCAAAGAAGTTAAAAATAGATTAGCCTGGTGAGCTGAATTGAATGCTGTTTTCTAGCAGTGATGGCAGATGTGAATAGTGGTAAAACCCTCTATGTTTGGTTTTACCTGACTCGTGGGCAGTTGCCAATGGAGTGGCCATACGGTCAAGAATGAAGGCAATGGAAACCTGATCTAGTAAAAGAATGCCCTTGCCTTATGTATCTCTTCATCTGGCTATTTATCTGTGTCCTTTGTCATATCCTTTAATAAACTGGTAAACATAATTATTTTTCTGAGTTCTGTGAGCCATACTAGCAAATTAACTGAACCCAAGGAGGGGGTCGTTGGAACCTTTGCTCTTCAGCCAGTTGTTCAGAAAGAAGCACAGATGATAATCTAGATTTGCAACTGTGTTCTGAAGTGTGAGTGTGTGGGTGGGTATGTTGGAGGGGAGGGGCAGTCTTGTGGGACTGAGTCCTTAACCTGTAACAAAAAATTGTTTGATGAGGGAAAAAACCGCCACACATTTGGTGACTAGAGTGTCAGAACTGAAGTTATGTGTGATATAAATACAGGAAAGAAGCATCTGGCAGAGAACTGGGTTTTTCCCCACATAGAAAGGAAAGACTGGGTTTTTCCTATACGTCAGAGTATTATGAGCCCAATCAAACAGAATATACTGCACCAATTTGAATAGCTGACTGTCATTTCTTCAGACCAAGGGACACGCTTTACAGCCTATACTGTCCAACAACAGGCAGAGAGATAGCCTTCTCAAAATAAAAGCTTCGACAGAGAATTGCATGGGCAATTGAAACATTGGTTGTCTAAAATGGGGATAGATAAAGCATGAAGGACTAACTCGCAAGCCTTCATGAGTTTGTGCTCACACCCAACATGAAGGAATGTCTTCAATAGAAATTTTTCTCT
>NW_011912520.1:0-1604 GCF_000151845.1 Pteropus vampyrus | reverse complement strand
GGAAATTTCTTTTTCCAAAAATTTAATTAAGAAAAGGCAACTATCTGACTTTATATATATGAAAACCTGTTACTTGAATTCAAATTCCAGTTTTTTCACTTACTGGTTGTAGCAGTACGACTATGGGTAAGTCATTTATCTCTCTCTTTGAGCTTCGGTTTCACCAACTGTATATATTATGAAAAAGCCAAATCCAAAAGTTAGGGAATCTTATTTTTACATTGTCCCTGAACTGTCTCACTCCAACATCTCAGGTGGTTATAACCTTCAACAAACATTCTGTCCTCTGTCCATGCTAAATTTAGGGGTCAGCAGGTAGGTTTCTCTAAACCATGGAAAAACAAAGTGTCATTCTATAACGTTAGGTGTTTGTGTGTGGCCCAAATGAATCTTTGCCTGGTTCAGGCTATAATAATTATTTAATGGATAGATGTCCATTTTCCTTTTTTTCCTTTAGAGCATGGCTCACAAGTGCCTGGTATCCAGGCCTCTATGACTCCTCTGCTCATATTGCTTAATTTCTGACAGCTCATTGTGATTCAGACACAAAAGAGACATATTGTCTCGGGCATCATCTTAGCATGTTTTAGTTGCCCATTCTGATCACAGAGTCACTCTAGAGCCTTAATTCTTAACTTTTGAAAATCAATCTGACACTCTGTGTACTCTTAGATGGAGACAAATGGATCTCAAATAATTTAAAGGAAATTTTCTCAAAGTGCCCAACAGAGTTGCAGGCCCCTGATATTTTATTTCTTCTACAACCTAAGCCAACCAAGCTAGATGACCAATGTTGATACTTCCATTCCTCTAAAAAAACGATGGCTCGGTGTACATGTCAGATGATCAGAATGTATTTGCTTATCAAAGCTGAAAATCAATTTTGAGGAACTTGTATCTTTGAGTTTACCTCCAGCTGTTTTCTTAACACTGAAGAATGAGAATTTGTTCAGCTTCTCCTAAACTGTTTCAAATGTGCTATAGTTAAAAAGAAGAAGGGACAGACATAGGAAGCAGACTAAGGGAAGGCCAAGTATGATCTAATAGTTACAGTGACCTATGCCTGGGTTTTAATATTAATAAAATTCCCAATAACAGCTGTCTTAATAGAGTTCTTAAACAACTGTAAATCATGAACCATAATCAACATTGTTCAGGCATAGTTTCAATGGATGGATCCTTCCTAAATATGGCTCATCCCTTAGAAAATTATTTGCTTATTTTTAACCCGATGCCCTGCCAAATCATGCCAAACCTGCTGGAGATGGACATTCAACAGCCAAGGGAGTCATAGAAAGAAATGGACTAGTGGTTACCAGAGTGTAGGGAGTAGGGGGGAGGTAAATGGGGGAAATAAATTAAATCATTTCTTCAATTAAAAAACATAAAATAAAATAAAAATGAAAATAAACACAACCAAATTAGGTTATATCATTAATCCAAGTTCTCAAGAAAATTACATGAAAAGAAGAGAGAGAGAGAGAGAGAGAGAGAGAGGGAGGGAGGGAGGGAGGGAGGGAGGAAGGAAGGAAGGAAGGAAGGAAGGAAGGAAGGAAGGAAGGAAGGAAGGAAGGAAGGAAGGAAGGAAGAAAAGAAGATACAAA
>NW_011912519.1:0-1833 GCF_000151845.1 Pteropus vampyrus | reverse complement strand
CCCTGAGGAAAGAAGCAGAGCCATGCAAAATTACTTTCTTTCCTTTTCTAAAGCTTTTGGTCTTGCTAGGGTCTAATTTCTTCCTGTTTTTATACCATATTTGAATCCATTTGTTTTCAATATTCTACATTTCCCAGGGTCCCAATTAAGCTTTGTCACTACTTAAACTTTCCCTCAATGGGCCGTTTAATGTTTTTGCTGATTTGAACGAAATATTATTTTGGTTTCTTTTATTTCAGAAAAGGAAAACTTTGATCCCATAAGTAATTCCCTAACTCACTTAATTTGATCTGGAAATTACAATATTTTCTGGTGGTAGTTGGATTATAGGGTCTGTGCTTTTTATTTGAGATTATAATTATGGGTCTGAGAAACTTTCTGGTGAGTCAAGATCTGTACTGTGTCCTTTCTTAAGTGGATGTGGTCAAGCGAGTCATTAGGTTTCTATTGATATATTTTATTTTGTCACATGAATATAAGAAAACTCCTGAAGAAGTGAGCAAAGTTGTCATCTTCAACATCATCATCATGATCATGATAATAGTAAAGATAAGATGATAATTATGAGGAAGAGGCAGACGAATGGCTCTTTTATCAAAGAGGAAGAAGGCTTCTAAAGAACAGGGAAGGAAAAAGGACAAGTAGATCCAAGGAGCAAAAAGAAAGCTTGGGAACATGTTCTCATGAAGAGCTTCTTAAAGCACACTGGGGGAAAAAAAAGGATTATTTTATTTCTATAAAATTAATAGATGCACATAGCTTAAATTTTAAATGAAACTAATTAAATAAAGGTAAACACTTTTAAATTATGGGGTTCCCTGATCTAAACTTCTCAATTTTTCGGAGGAAACATTTCCAAATCATTTAGATGATTTTCCTGGTATTTTTCCTCATGCTTATAAATATCCATGCTTTTATTTTTATTTCTTCATTTATCAACTTTAGAAACCATCTATTGACTTCTAGTGGAAGTTGATTTAATACTCTTGAATAACCTCCTCTTTGCTTACCCTATTATCATTAAAGAAATGACAACCTTTGGTTGGAGTAATAGAATTTGCATTATCCAAACTATGTGTATGTTTTTACCAAATAATGTACTGTGATTGTTTTTGTTTCTTTTACTTTTTTTAAGCATTTTAAAAGTTAATGGCATATTAAACTTTATTTGTAATATCCAAAAATGGGGAAAAATTGAATATCCCTCCTGTAGTGAGTGGATTATCACACTGATAAACCCCTAAAATGAAATATTACTCAGCAATAAAAAGAAGCAAGGGAGGAAAGGAATAAACTATTTTTATACATAATAACATGGATGAATCAAAATACATTAAGCAAAGTTTTAAAAACCAAGCGTGAAAATCTACATACTGTGTGACTTCGTTTATATAACACTGAGGAAAAGGCAAAACTGTGGAGACAGCAAAATCAGTGTTTGCCAGGAGCTGGGTGTGGTAGAGGGATTAACTATTAGGACAGCAATAAATTTGGGGGGAAAGTAAAACTATCCTAGATCTCGTGGTAATGGTTACATGACTGTATGCATTTTTAACACATGCAGATCTGCATACAAAAAGACCAAATTTTACTGTATATAAATTATGCCTCATCACAAAATGAAAAAAGTGATTAAAAACATATTCATTTGTTGCATAATTCTCCACGTGCTTAACATTTTTTTCTTAACACTCTAATATATCTATCAAATAGGAAGAAATATTTTGCCAAACACTCAATATAGTAGACAATCCATCAAATCTTAAGGTCCTCCCTCCTACTGCCCTCAGTCTTGCTACCCTGTGATAGACTGATCTTCCCTAGGCCCCGATA
>NW_011912518.1:0-2473 GCF_000151845.1 Pteropus vampyrus | reverse complement strand
CAATAATATAACACTAAAATAAGCCTTACCATTGGACCCCAGGATTTGACATTTTAGACATTGTTGTACAAAATACTGTTATAGTAATTTACAACAGTTATGAATGAGCTATGCATAAAAGTTACCTTATTTTTATTAGTTCCCTTGGAAATGACTGAAGGGATCTTTTCTTCCTTTTGGTTGGAAGGTATGTATTTGTCTTCTCCATAAAGTGAGTATAAGATGAAATGTTTCTCTGCTATACATCACATTATCAAAACTACTCCCCTGAGTGGAGTGCAGCCCTGATCTGAGAACAGAGCTCCTTTCTCTCAGAGGAATCATTAATCAACCTGAGGACTGTATACCTTTAAAAAGTTTTTAAAATGTACACATCATCATCTTGTGTGGCTCTGGTATCTTGGAAACTATTGTCCACTTAACTGCATCTTTTCTTTCCTGAGAAAGGTGGTCTCAGAAACCATGTACTTCTCTGATGTTCCATCCTCCAAGGAATCCTCATACTTGTCTTAGTTTCTGGAGCTCGACAAAAAATTTTCTAAATTTTAGAGGATATTTAATGCTCTTTTTTGTTTAGGGCATATTTGACATTGTTTCTGGTCACAGAATAAGGGAATTTGGTCCGGTGCAAGACACTTCTTTTTGTGTGATTGAAAGTCATAGTAGAACACTCACCCAAGGCCTGCGCTAAGCCTGACCCAGCCCCTGTCTGTTCTACCTGGACTTGTCGATTTTCTAGCATCAACACATGCATGCTGACAGCCTTGTGTTGTAAATGTTATTGTCACTGTACAAAATAAGGAAACTGAGGCACAGAATGGTGAAACATGGAACGAGTCATTTGCCTTAGTTTTCTTAGCTGGAAACTGGTAGGAAGGGTGTGTAACGAATTATTTTTGGCTCCAAAGCCCTGCTCCTCTTCAAGTGCATCTCACTCATCAACAGCTTAGGTGACGTGTCAGAGAAGGAGTCTAGAAGGGAGTGCACAAATCAAAGCTCAGGAGAGAAAGTGGGAGAAAAATGCAGGAGTCAATAGCTTCTTGCCTCTTTCAGGATCTTCTCATGAATTTGTGAATAAATTTGTGTTAACTTTCATGCTATCCTAGTTCACATGCGAACTATCTCTTTCCTTGTGTAAATTACTTAAAAACTTAGATGAATACTGTGAGTAATTAGCCTTTGCAGCTTCCTTTTCAAGTTTTAGAGGACTCCGCAACTGTTAATTACTCACTACATCTGGAAGGCAAGGCAAGAATGGCTGCCTTCACTGAGCCAGAGGAAACCGAGAGGTGAAGCAGTTCCCTGCAGACCCCACAGTAAGCAAATGATCGAATGAGTCAAGAATTGGAAAGCATGCTTTCTAACTTCAACTCCATATTTAGACACTGGCATTTTTATTCTCTGGTATAAGAAGGGCAGCACTGCTAATGATACTGAGCTATTATTCATTCTGCCCATCACTCAGAGAAAGATGTGCTTATTAGAGATTGGGAGAGACAAGGAGAGAGACACAGAAAGATAGAGATAAAGAGACAGGCACAGAGAGAGAGCTTTTGAGTAAAAGGAATGAACTGTCATATTCCTTGAAGCGGGCGACAGGGAGATTTGTCAGGAGGAAGGGAAAGCGCAAGCTAAACAGGGAAAAACGCAGACCAGGAGGTAAGCAAGCAGGCCAGCAGCCAAGAAGTTTCTTCACAGCACAGGTGCTACTCCCTAGCAGACTTAAGCATCAAAAGGGATGACTATACAAAAAAGGCACAGATGTAAGATTTCAGAACTTTGACTCAAGTGCATCCATGCTCATCACTTCTGGAGTGGTCCTTGGACATCATAAACTTGTGGCCAAGTGACCCATAGTATGCACTCATTAAATAGTTTTCTGAAATGAAGAAGTGTTTCAAATATTGAACAAATTATTTTTTGTTATTCCCAAATGAACCATATTCCCAGAATAATACTTGTATTCTCAAACTTTCCCCACCTTACCTGCCTCCAGAAAATAGTTATGAAGTTAAACTTAAATTTTGGAAAAAATGTTATTAGCTAAATAAATTATAATATGTCCATACTAGAGAATACAGTGCAGCTACTAAATAAATATGGTATATCTATATGTAATGTCTTGAGAAAAGAAATGTCTAAAATGCATTATTTTTTTTAAAGTAAATTGTAAAATATGCCTAGTCTGAGTGCGCTTGTATTTTTAAAGAATCGATATTTATTTTACTGATAGAATGTGCTGGGCAATATATGCATATAGCTCAAATGGGCACCAAACACTGGCTGATCATTCTACTATACTTCCCATATGAGCTTTTATATTAATTTTCAAACCAATTTTTGACACTACCTCCCCTCAATTATCGTGTAACACCTCACTGAACTAATGACTTGACTTCATATTTTATTGAGAAAATGGAAGCCCATTGGTGAGACTGTATCAGTCCACAATCAAACTTATCAAGCTACCTCT
>NW_011912517.1:0-2387 GCF_000151845.1 Pteropus vampyrus | reverse complement strand
TCATTCTTAGCCATGCGTGTTTGAAAGCATTCTCTTTCCATAACGTGCCCAGTTACTACACTTGATCTCTTATCTTTAGAAGGAGGATCTGCAACCCCAGAGGATGCTGGGGGATGTAGTTGGACAATCTATACTTACAGGATTTTCCAGTGGGTTCTCTGCCAAAGCCAGGTCATTGTTGCATTGCTCTTATGCAGCAAACCTTGCTTGACAGTGACAATATAGGCATCCAAAAGCCGTTGCTTTGAAATTTGGCAGAAGACCCTTGTACTTTTTACTAATGTTTTACTGGCTTACAAAGAGAAGAGCCAATTTCCTCTTGTTTATTGTTAAAGATCAGTAAAAACTGCCAAGTAGAAAGGTTGTAGGGTCAAACAATGTTTCACAGTAGGGGAGTATTTTATCCTGCCTACCATTGTGGCCAAAAGTATGTTTTTTTTAATCAGACAACACTGGGTATAAATCCTGGCTTGGACACTTTAGAGCTCAGCTATTTTGTACAAATTACTGTCTCTGACTTTCTATTTCTTCTTTGCTAAAGTGAGAATAAAAGGCTCACCTCACAAGGTTAAGAATTTTAAAGGATAATGTATATCAGATCCTTGGCATGGTTCCTAGTAAATAGCACACACTCAAAAGGTGTTAACATTTTTTGTCTCCTATTTAATTTATGTTGGTGTTGGTTATCATTGTTGTTATTATCTAACAAGCTAACAAGCTAGGAAATATGTAAATAATAAGTGGACCAAGCATGTACAGAGGGTCAGAGCAGGTTCTGTATTAAGTAGAGATAAGTAATATGAGAAAATGCTCAAATATCAAATGAGGAGGAAGAAATTAAGATCCAGAAATTTAGTACTTTGAACTAAGCAGAAATGAGATGTTCACCTAATGTTTTATTTTATATGTCCTGCTGGGCTGATGTGTAGCTCTGCCATACATTTTATATTCTGAGTTTGGACACCTAAATATACAGGCTGGGCTCAAATCGCAGCTCTAATTCTTAGATCTGGTACAGGACACACACTCAGGGAATCTTTATTCCTCTTCCCTTTCTCCACTTATATTGTGAAGATTTGGGTAAGATTCTTATCCTCATTTATCATCTATTTTGTGTAAAAATATCTTCACCTTAGGTGTGTATGTGTGTATGTGTAAAGCTCAATAATATAAAATCAATAAATATAAAATATTAAACTGTTATTTTGGGGAGTTTCTAGAATTATAGGAGCATTTTTAGAGTTTACAAAGATAGGTTCAAGTGTGAAGGGTCAGGCCAGTATCCGTTTTTTATAAAATATAAATCAGAAGAGAAATTTTTGTTATACGAATAAAAGTTTATGTCCAGATCACAATCATTCCACTATGTGAACATCAGAAGTAAGACATGATGAATTAATTGTGTAGTCTAATCTAACAAAGAAACTTTTATGTTATTATTATTATTTTTTTTTTTACTAAAGAATACTTACTTACTCTGAGGGTTTGTATTAGTCAGAGTTCTCCAGAGAAATAGAACAATAGGATGTAGATAGATAGATGACAGATGATAGATGATAGATGATAGGTGATAGGTGATAGGTGATTGATAGATAGATAGGTAGATAGATAGATAGGTAGATAGGTAGATGATAGACAGACAGACAGATGATAGGCAGACAGACTGAGCAATTTATTTTAAGGAATTAGCTCACATGATTGTGGAGCCTGGTAAGTTCAAAATTTGTTCTCTTCCCATTTTAAAACCTGCAAATTTTTTAAGCAACAACAAAAAATAAACAAAATCAGAAATAATGTTCTTTGTTTGTTCTTAGGTCGTTCCATTTTAAGATTTCCTTCCAAAGTAATGTCTCCCCTTCACAGAAGTATCTAGTCCTCAGGGACCCCACTGTTTACTTCAAGACAGAGGAGAAAGCATTGCAAAGGGACAAGCTGCTTGTGGCTGTGCTGTGAAGAACATGGCACCCCTGCTGGCCTGGCCTTCATGGGGGGGGTGCCTAGTCCATCATTTTACCGCAGTGCTATATTGGGTACAAAGGGTATTGCAGGTTTCTGATGTCTCCTGTAGTTAATGTCTGGGACCAAGTTAGAGATAAAATCTTCATCTTATCCTTTGACAATATCCTGAGACTATTACACTGTTCTGTTGCCTAAAAATCCCCACACACTATAAGCTTATTTCTCTTACCTAAGGGTTTTTTCCCTTCTAGCTTACCCTGTATTTGATATTTTAAATGGAGACATGTGCTAGTAAGAAAGTCTTCCTCGTAATGGGAATCCTGTACATTTTCAATTCTATCATAATTAAGAGTCTTTGCGGTTATAAATGCCACCTTTAGGTTAAATATAAACCGAGCATCTGTCAGAATCAATGTAAGAGAGCAAAT
>NW_011912516.1:0-2469 GCF_000151845.1 Pteropus vampyrus | reverse complement strand
TTCCCTGTATACCCTTTTGTGCTATTTGAAATTTTTTAAACAGTATGCGCACTGGGATTTTGCCTGTAATCCTGCACCCATCCAAGATAACGTCTAGTAACATTTGCTATAGTTCATGTCAGCCTTATTTTTATGGAAATAAATGGAAATTATGTATATATTTACATATAAGAACTATAATCCTATACATTTTCTTGTCCTCTTTGATAGGTCTTCCTCTGTCATCTTTAATGAGTTTCCATAATGCTGCCTCTCAGTAAATGTTGCTCTCTCTGCTTAACCTAGCCACTTTCCCTAAATTCTCTGAGTCGTTCACTCTTCCTCTGCCTTTCCTTTACTGCCCCCACCCCCATTTACAGTGATCTTGCTTTCCTCATCCCCAGTGCACAGTCGTTCCCCAGTGCTACCAAGATGTTGAGCCTTACCTTCGCTGGACCTAAGGAGATGCTTGGCAGGTGGGGAGGTGGGTGAAGGGTTAAGAGGTGAGCATTTTGCCAGTAGGGGAAGACGCAGTGCCAGGGAGGCCAGAAGAGGTTCTAGCAATTAGAAGACTTATAATATTTTTTGATACCTACCCTGTGCCAAGCAATGTGCTAGGGAGTTTGCATTTGTCATATTTATTCCTCCCAACAATACCACAAAGTCGGTTTCTTTGAGGAAACCACATGTCCTGGTTTGCCTGGAACAGTCATGGTGTATGCCTATTGGCCTGGCATAATTATTAATGACCTCTACTTTCATTCTCAAAAGGTTTGGATACCTTTGCATGAAGATGGCGCCAAAAGTTAAGAAGGAAGCCCCTGCCCCTCCCAAAGCCAAAGCCAAAGCAAAGGCTGTGAAGGCAAAGAAAGCAGTGCTGAAAGGCATCCACAGCCACACAAAAAAGAATATACACAATCACCCACCTTCCGACGGCCCAAGACGCTGTGGCTCCGAAGGCAATCCAAATATCCTTGGAAGAGCGTCCCCAGGAGACACAAACTTGACCACTGTGCCGTCATCAAGATCCCCTGACTACTGAGTCAGCTGTGAAAGAACTAGAAGACAACAACACACTTGTGTTCATTGTGGATGATATTTTATTCTAGCAGCCTGAGCTAAGACAGGCTCTAATATCCATGTCCCTTCCACTCACCATGCCAGATTCTCATAGGAACACCAGTCCTTCAAGCCAAAAAGGTTGGGGACCGCTGCTCTAAAGAATATCAGAATAGCAAATATAAGAAACAGCCACTGCCCATAGGGCCAAGATAGTAAGATAGAGTGCCTAAGGAAGAATCTCCTGCCCCCTGCCCCCTGCTCCCCCCAGGCTGAGATCCAGTCTCGGCCCACTGAATGGCAGAAAAAATGGCTGTAGTGCTGTGCTGGTGGAACATCCTACCTGGAAAATCACCTTCTAGGTAGGATGCTAGAAAAAGCTATTCACAGGCACTCTCTAGAGGGCCTCCACTATGAAAACACAATGGGCTTTCATAGCTGCGGGCTGCTAAGTGCTGCTGGTCCCTATATACAGCAGGAGCCTGGTGCTAGGGAAGCGGTCTTCAGAAGCTGGGCACGGGACAACCACACACACTGCAAGGGCCTATGAGAGAGCACACTGGAACCAGGACGGAAAACCATTCCCTCTCCAGTGTCTCTACAGAAACTTAACTGAGAAAGCTTAACATTCTGCCAGTGGGCAAAGGAAAAAAAATACTTACCAGATCCAGATCCGTGTTCACAGAGCAGGCAAAATAAATGGACCTGAGAGACAATAACTAGCAGTTTGTCAAAAAGGTTTCGTGTATTAATACTATAGTTTTCCTCAACCAGTGGTTCCCCTAACCAGAAAGAGGGGGGACTAAAAGTATGCCTTGAGATTAGATGGCAGTGTACCTAGGGTGAAGCCTAGAAATCTGAGCTTTCAATCAGGTTTCCAAGCAGTTCTCTTGATGAGAGATCTTTGAAACTACTTAGACTGAGCCCCTCTGGCAAGTTCCTTGGATATTCAAGAACAGAACCATCCTGGTGCTATGTGTGGGTAGACTCTGTGTGTCCATCTGAAGTTACAAGCCTTGGCATGCCTGTTTCTCTGTAAGTGTCCTAAAGCATCTCTGCCTCCCATCTGTCCTCGCCCATGGCTGTGGGGCTCATGTCTTTGTTGCTTCACTTATCCACCTCTCTCTGTGCCTGCCTGAGTCTGAATATCTCTGCCTCTCAAGCTATGCCCACTCTTGTCTTCCAACTTTTATACTTAATGTTCCCTCTGCCTCCCTCGTTCCCAAATTGCCCATTTCCTTAACCATGTAGGTGTTCAGAACAAGTCACCCCAAGATGAGCCTTTGTGATAAGTAGATTATTTTGAGCTAAAGGCAACTGAGCCCTATCCTGAGAATGACCTTCCTTCCCCCTGAAGCCTCAGGTGTCTGACCTCATCCTTAGCTCAGAATGTCATATATTCCACATTTTTCCTTTTTTTTTTTTTTTTTT
>NW_011912515.1:0-1884 GCF_000151845.1 Pteropus vampyrus | reverse complement strand
GTTAGGCTAGATTCTGTTGTCCTTGGTCTCCACTCTACATTCTGGAAATAGGAGCAATGCATGGCCATGCTTCCTTGCTCCCTAATTGAGGTCCATAAAGAAAAGTCCAGGCTTTATGCTAAGTTTCTTAGTGTCCACAGTACTCTCTCTTAACTTGGGAAAGGCATGATTCTGTAAGTTATGGTCTCCTTTGAATAACTGTTGATAAGGAAAATTGGTGACATGAGACCAGGTCAGGCTGAATGTACTGTTGATTTTCAGAGGATTGGTGTCATTGGCCCAATTTTTATCGTAAATGCCAAAAAAGAGTACCGTCCAGAGCTGTGCATCTAGTCATCTATTGTTACACCTCCTAGGAGAAGACTGCTTGGTTCTGTAAGCCAAGGTGTCCACAAGAGTTTCTGGTAGCAGGCTCCAGGTTGGGTGAGTGGGTCTAGGTCTTCAGACTGGACTTTGTTACCAATTGGATGGTCTTGACATTGTGGGCCTAGGGTTGTCAACTAGTTCAATTTAGGCGTTTCAGGCTTGGTGCATTTTTTCACTATCTGTTCTATTTTTTCTTCCTTAAAGAAGGTATTGTGGTGACCCTAGGAATCCAGCAACATTTGTTCACAGAAAACAGGCTTGGGTCTGTGAGCTTATGCCATCCCTTCAGTCTATGTCAGCGAAAGTCTGGAGAAGTGCTGTGGCCTATTTTCTCAGCTCTACTTCGTAGAAATAAGATAAGGAATTGGAACTGCAGACCAATGTCAGAATGAGTAATGCAGGCAAAAGACAAGGACCTACTTCTCGAGATAGTACTCTCATATTAAAAAAGGCTTGCCTTTTGGGTTAAGTACTTCAATCTACTTGTTTTCAGAGATAACAGGTTTAGTGCTTTGCATTTCAGTTTCCTTTCTACTTTTTGTTACAAAAAGAAAGGTTTCTTGCCTTGGGCCCGTACCATGATTCTACATCCTCACAAGAGAAGAGAGTGTTGCTGGTGCAAACAGAGACCTTCATTATTCTCTTCTGTGATGCCAAGTTTGTCTGTGGGTCATGTACTCCTCATGATTTGCTATGAACAGTGGATAACTTCGATGTCATTTAAGTAGTTATTTCATCTAGTGTCTTCTAAATTGGATGGTCTTCAACTTTGCCACCTGGAACTGTATACTAATACCTATGAGGAAAGGCCAGGCTTGATGTCACAGGACTTAGTCTTTATTCTAGTTTCCCTTGCATAAATAGCGGCTTGTTACTGTGGGCCTACTACACCGCTCAATTTTCATTCAGGGAAGACAGGCTTATAACAGTGGGCCCAGGTAATCAATTCAGTCTCTTTTAGGTATTGATCTTGAGGTTGTTCCTTCGACGTGTTCTGAGGCCACTACTGTCCAGAGGAAATTGCTTAATGGCCAATGAATCAATGCGGCAAAATAGCAAATAAAAGATTATGAGACATGTTTTGATAACACTCTTTTGAGGATGAGGGAAGAGATATAAGGTGGAAGCAACCTGAAAATCATGTAGCTATCACTAGGGAATCACATGGAGGTCAAGGGAATACCTTGCAGAATTAACATGGGATTCAAGGAAGACCCCCCCAGGAAATTTGTCCGCCGCATGAGTAGACTCATTGCTGTTGGATTAAGTTTTTACTTTATCTTAGAATGAAACAGCCTTCACAGTATGAAATGTTTTACACTAGAGTTTACATTTTAAAAGAAACTGGCATGGTTGTGTTCTCCAACATTCACCCAACTTACCTTACTTTAAGCAGTGGTCTCGTTTTAGAGCCATGAGCTTCAATCAATTTTATTTTTTCCTACCAAGAAAATCTTGTTACCGTGTGCCAAGTCCCCCACCTAAGGATTCATTAAGTAAAGTTAGGCTAGATTCTGT
>NW_011912514.1:0-2427 GCF_000151845.1 Pteropus vampyrus | reverse complement strand
AAGATGTCAGTATTTTCAACTTCTGTAGATAATGCCCAACAATTTTCCAACATGGTCACATTAATTTACATTTCCCCCAGCAGAATTGAGATTTCTTATTGTTTAAAGATGCATTATACTTGGTATTGTCAGTCTTTTTTCTGTGTCATCTCTTATGAAAAATTTTAAACATACAGCAATTTTGAAAGAATTTTCAGTGAATACCTATATATCCACTACCTAAATTCTATCACCAACCTTTTCTTTCCCTTTTAGCATTCAGAACCTTCTAAACCCCCCTCCCTTGTTGTGTTTTTAATTTTTTTATTGAGGTAAAATTCACATTATATAAAATTAACCATTTTAAAGTTAACATTTAAGTGACATTCACAATTTGTACATTCACAGTGTTGTTCAACCACCATCTCTATCCAATTTTAAAATATTTTCATCACCACAAAACAAATACCCATAACTATTATGCTATTCCCATACCTCCCTCTCTCCAGCCTTTGGCAACTACCAGTTTGCTTTATGTTTCTATGGATATTCTGGATATTTCATGTAAATGGAATCATACAATATGTGTCGTTTTGTGTCAGGCTGCTTTCACTTAGCATAATGTTTTTGAGATTTATCCACATTGTATCAGTACTTCATTACTTTTTATGACTGAACAATATTCCATTGTATGTGTATTCTATTATTTATTTACCCATTTACCTGTTGATGAACTTTTAGGTTGTTTCTACATTTTGATTATTGTGAATAATGCTGGTATGAACATTTCTGTATAAATATTTGTGTGGGTACCCGTTTTCAATTCTTTTGTGTTCAGACATAGCTTGGGATAAAGTGCAGGTCTGGTTTCAGACCATGGCAATAAAGCAAATATTGCAATAAAGTGAGTCATTAATTTTTTGGTTTCCTAGTACATATAAAACTTAGATTTATACTGATTTTAGTCTATTAAGTATGCAGTAGAAACACTTTATGTCTGAAGAAAAAATGTACATGCCTCAATTAAAAATACTATATTGCTAAAAAACGCTAACTCTCATATAAATCTTTTGGAAAAATGGCACCAATAGACTTGCTCAAGGCAGAGTTGCCACAAACCTTCAAATTTTAAAAAATGCAATATCTGCAAAGTGCAATAAATTGAAACACCGTAATATGAGGCCTAATAATTCTGTTTAACTTAAAAAGTTAAGTTCCACAGTAGCTGAACCATTTTACATTCCCACCAGAAACGTACAAGAGTTGCTATTTCTCCACATCTTCACCAACACTTCTTATTGTCTGTATTTTTTTATTATAGCTATCCTAGTGGGTATGAAGTGATATTTCATTATGGTTTCAATTTGTATTTCCCTAATGAAAATTGATGTTGACCATCTTTTCATGTGCTTGTTGACCATTTATATATCTTCTTTGGAGAATTATTTATTCAAGTCCTTTGCCCATTTTTAAATTGGGTTACCTATTGTTTTGTTGTTGAATTGTGAGGATTCTTTATATTTTAGTTATGTGCCCTTATAAGATATATAATTTGTAAATATTATCTCCTTGTCTGTAGATTGTTTTCATTTTCTTGATAATGTCCTTTGATGTACAAAATGTTTTAATTTTGATTAAGTCCAATTTACTTATTTCTTCTGTTCATGCTTTTAGTGTCATATCTAAGAATTTATCGCCTAATCTAAGGTCATGAATACTTAGGTTATTTCCATGTTGGAAACAGCAGATATCTCTTCGAGATAGTGATTTTGTTTCCTTAGGACATATACCCAGAATTGGAATTGCTAGATCACATGGTAGTTCTATTGTTAATTTTTTAAGGAATCTCCATACCCTTTACAAGTGGCTATACCAATTTATATTCTCACTATTTTCTTCTAAGAGTTTATATTTTTAGCTCGTATTTAGGTAATTGATACATTTTTAGTTAATTTTTGTACATAGTGTGAGGTAGGGGGTCCAACTTCATTTTTTTACATGTGGATATCCAATTGTCTTAGCAACTCTTCTACTATTAACATTTAACTGTATTTGTTTGATTGCATTTCCATCATCCATCAATCCAACTTACTTTTTTGATGCATTAAAAAATACCCTTCAGGCATCAGTCATTTTCTTTAAATACATATCAAGAACTGTTGTAATTATATCAATATTCAATATATAACATTCTTTAATATTTATTGTTTTTTTCTTTTATGTAAAATTTATATACAGTGAAATGCATGAATCTTAATTATATATTTTCTAGGTTTTGACAGCTGATTGCAACCATATGTCCCAAATCCCTATCAAGATATAGAACATTATCATCACCCAAGTAAGTTCCTTTATGCCTTTTGCCAGTCAATCCTCACCTTCAAATTTCCAAAAACAGTGATTTCTTCCCAATATGGATTGTTTTTGCCTGTTCTAGAACTTCATACA
>NW_011912513.1:0-1257 GCF_000151845.1 Pteropus vampyrus | reverse complement strand
GGATCTGAGGACCACGTCTGTGCCGTCTGTTCACCCTGAATGCGGCAGCACGGTGAAGTGTTCAGTAGCATCGACATCGTGACTCTAAATGTTCTCAGGAATTCCTGGTTCACTTGGTATTTCTTGTGAGGCTGAACTGAAAAGCAAGGTTTACAACCTCCAGAGGGAGAGAGGGAACTCAACGGTAGTAAGTCCGCTTCCTTCCTTGTCATCTCTTCAGGTTTGACTTCTAAGTCCTCAAGTGCTCCAAGAGGGAGAGCCCTCTAGCGAATGACCCGCCAACGTCAGTCGCCAGGTTATTTTTAAGATTAACTTACGAGCTTCGGACCACAGATAAAATTATGCAAAAATAGCTCACTGGGAGGCAATGGGATGTACTGGGTTCTACATCGTAAAGCATCAGGAGGAAAATGTCAGGTTCTTGCACGGGGCTGGTGTGAGGCCACAGATGTTCGTGCCAGGTGCCTTGGTAATGTACAGTCTGCCGATGGGCTCCTGTTTATTAGTAGAAGCCGAATGTACCGAGGTAGGATACAAGCTCAGTGGATTTCAAAGGAACCTTAGCTTCTCTGACTCAGGAGGCCCAGTGGCACTGAATGTCCTCGTAGAGAGAATGGCATCCGGCGTCAGTCGAAGTCACCTTTGCCTAACGAGAGAACTCTCCCCACCACCCAGGGAATCCTCTAGAAAAACTCTGACAGAGGAGAGTGAAACAAAACCTGTCTTCTCGCTTTTTCTTACCTCTTTCTTTAATACTCAGATTTTAACGCCTATCTGAATTTGCATTTAGACAAGTAACCAGTTTGTCAAATGTGATGACATGTCATTTCTAGAGACTGCTCACGAGGATATACAAAACAGTGGCTAAATCCTAAGCTGTTCGTATCCATTTATTTTCTGCTTCAAAGCTGCATGGTAAATTTTAAAGGATTTTTCAGATTTGAGGATGAAAGGGTGCATCGATATTTATGGAAAAAAAGATTTTTTGGGGGGAGTGAATCAATGGCCACTTCAATGGACATTTCACATATCATCTCTGCAAAACGCTTTTAAGCTACACACAGCCCTAAGGCTTTACAGTAAAAATTCCACATAAATGGTGTGGGCCTGCTTTAGATGGGACTCTGTTGCTGCCAAATGAAGGTTGAGGGTCCTGACATTTTGGGGAGCACAGCACTAATGGGGTTAATGAAAGTCACCTCCTCTTCTTAACCCCAAACACACACACACACACACACACACACACACACACACACA
>NW_011912512.1:0-2690 GCF_000151845.1 Pteropus vampyrus | reverse complement strand
GTGTGTGAGGTAACGACCCAAGGCTGGGATGAGAATGACCCAAAATAATTAAGAGGGAGAAATACCTGTAGCTCACATAGGGTAGTTTCTGTTCCCACTACCAGAGAAGAAAACCTCACAATTCACAGAGCATCTGACAGGGTCCATATGAGGGTTTGGCTTTAGTGTGGAAAAATCATGCTGCTTTGGTCCTACCTAAGGAAACTTAGAGGATAAACTGTTTCTGAGAAATCTAACCACAACTCAGAACAAAGCCTAAGAATATTTAAGTAATAAAAAAATGTCCAGCACAATGTCTGGCATCCAATAAAATATTTCTAGGCATGCAAAGAAGCAGGAATATATGACCTGTAATGAGAACAATTAAACTACTGAAATTAACCCAGAAATGACACAGACAAAAACATTAAGTAATCCTGATAATATTCTATATATTCAAGAAGCTCAAGGACAGATTAAACATGTTAAGTAGGGTTTTGTAAATACAAAAGATCTAAATTAAATTTACAGAGATGAGAACTATGAGATGAAACAGGCACCATTAGAGATTAATGACAGATTAGATGCTGCAGAAGAAAGGCTTGTAAACTTGAAAACAGAAGCAAACTATTCAAAATGAAGCATAGAGAGAAAAAAGCCTGGAAAAAAAAAAAAAGACAACTTCAAGTGGAATAAAACGCATGTAATTCAGGTCTGCAAAGAGGGGAAGAAAAAATATTTGATTAACAGCTGAAAAATTTCCAAAGTTGATGAAAATCATAAATTCACAGAAACAAGAATTGCAACAAACCCTGAGCACAAGAAGCATGAAGAAAATTGTCAAGGCACATCGAAACCAACTTGATTTATTAAAACGAGTGACAGAAAAATTTTAAAGCAGCCAAGCTTAAACAATTTTAAACCACTCAATTCATTTAAATTTTAATTAAAATTTAAAAGCAGACTCACATACAGAAGAACAAATATATAAGGATGACTACAGAAACAATGAAAGCCTTGAAAGACTCAAACTACCAAACCCCACTCAAGAACAGAGATAACCTGAACAGTCTTCCATTTATTAAAGAAATTAAAATTTTAATTAAAAGCATTCCCACTCTTATTTCTCTAATTCTCTACTCACTAAAAATTCTAGGCCCTGAAGGTGTCTCTGGTAAATTCTACTAAACATTAAGGAAGAAATAATACCAATTCTCTACAAACTCTTCCACAAAATTGAGGAGGTGGAAATACTTTTTGACATACTTTGTGAGGCCAGAATTACTCTGGTACCCAAACCAATGACATTGTATGAAAACTTTAGATCAATATCCTTTATAATTATAGATACAAAAATTCTTTAAAAATTAGCAAAGCAAATCCAAGAAAATATAAGAAGGTTACTCTAGTAGCCCCTGCTTATCTGTGGTTTCAGTTTCCTGTGGTCAATCGAGGTCTGAAAATATTAAATGGAAAATTCCAGAAATAAACAATTCATAAGTTTTAAATTGCACACTTTTCTGAGCAGTATGATGAAATCTCACACCGTCCAGCCCCAATCCACTAGGGATATGAATCATCCCATTGTCCAGCATATCCATGCTGTACACATTGCCTATTAGTCACTTAGTAGCCATCTTGGTTATCAGAATGACTGTATCATGGTGCTTGTGTTCAAATAACCCTTATTTTCTTTGATACTGGCTCCAAATAGCAATGCTGGCGATTTGGATGTGCCAGAGAAGCCATAAAGTGCTTCTTTTAAGTATAAAGGTGTATATGTATAGGAAAAAACATTGTATATACATAGGGTTTGATATTAAGTGTGATTTTGGGCATCCACTGGGGGTCTTGGAACATATCCCCTGCAGATAGGTGGGGGACTACTGTACATTATGGTCGAATGAATTTTATCAAGGAACAAGGTTGTTTGAACATCTGAAATTCAATCAATATAATTCACCACTAATAGACTAAAACAGACTAAAACATTTTTAAGTATATAATAATCTCAGTAAATACAGAAAGAACACGTGGCAAAATCCAACATTTATTCCTGATAAAATGCTCAGCAAACCAGAAATTAAAAGGAACTTTCTCAATCTGCTAAAGGGCACCTATGAAAAACCTACAGATAACATCATTTTTCAGCAGGTCTTGTACACCTGTGCCATAGAGCTGGCATCTCTCCATGTTTTTGCCCCCGCCTCAGTGGTAAACTGCTGTTCCTTGTTACTCAGTGCAAGGCTAGTGGTGGGAACAGGATTTTCTCGCTCTAGCTTCAGTCAGGCGGACCCAGTGCACCTGAACATCAGAGTAATGTTTATCCCAGTGGCAGACAACCTCTGTTTCCTATTCAATGCAAGATCTATTATATAGCTTAGGCAGGTTTTCTGCACCTCTTCTATCTCTACCCCTTGCACTGACCCCCCTTCTGAACTCAGAACAACTGAACACTGCCTGCTTTGCCTTATTTCTAAGAGATCTTGGGCAGGAGAAAGCAAAGGGCAGGGATTTTGGTATGTTTACTAATAAACGTATCCCTATGTGGTACATACTAGGTATTCAATAAATGTGATGAATTAATTTTATGTTGCAAAAAGTATTCACTCAAACACACACAACTTAAAATAACCTTTCTAATTCTACTGAATTCCTTTTTTTAAAAAAAATGCTGGTTGCAACCAACTTAATTTATATCATAATCCACT